>NC_143575.1:13576295-13711399 GCF_048544385.1 Mastigoproctus giganteus
CCCACAATATGAGATAGAATTAAAACAATGCCTTTTACATTACATATGTAGTTCAAATTTATGGGTTAACTATGGTGTATCTACACCGATATTATATAGTTAATTACCAAAACCTATAAGTAATTATGCCATGTGCATTTCGTTTTCTAATTAAATAAATATATAGTAACAAACACAAGAAATATAGTAGGTTATGGCTATATATATTATTTCCTAATATAGGCATGCAAAATACATCTGTTTATAATGTATTTACTACTCTCTCATGTTGCTCTCTGATGTTGCTTGCATAATGTAGGTGGCTGAGAGTTGCATAATTTTTTGCACAACAAATTCTTTTTCTGATGATATGTAATTCATATTACTAATTTTGTTTGTTTAGTAATTAAAAAGATCTTTTATGCTAAAAATATGCATAATATGAACTTATTTTTGATACAATTATATTTCATAGGCATTAAGTAAAAAAGAACATAAGCATTCTAGTAATGGTTGTGACAGTCCAGAACCTGATCAAGATCAGTATGCCTTGACTCCTAGGACTGAAGCGAAATACAACAAAATTAATGAAGAATTTGAAATGATGATGCAAAGAAATGTTGTCCTTAATGGAAACAGGGTATGTGCATGCATAGATATTTGAGGGAAATTATTTTAGATATCATTAAGATGGTCAGTAGAGTACAATTTTCAGAAGAAATTTTTTAAATCTTCCTAAATGCATTTTAGAAGCATTTATTTATTTGTTTGTACCTATTTTTGTGAAATAATAGTAGATGGTTTTTTATACATTGACATTTTGAATTTTAATATTATTGAGTAAATTTGATTCTATATTTGAGTAAATTTGGCATGACACCCTAAATTTGAGTGAATGGGCATGTCACTTTTGAAAGGTTGATGATCTCCTTTTCAGATTATATAGGCTGGCTTATATGTAACTTATAGATTATAAATTACACATAATCCTATATGATCATATACTGTAATTATTGCTTCATTATATACAGCACCTCACAAGCATAAAACATAATTTCTATGAAAAACAATGCTGCATTGAAAAGCATAATAAATTAAAAAATTAAAGTAATTAAAGCTAGACATGCCTGGGTGCTAATAGGAGAAAGCTCCTATATGATCCCTTCCCCCAAGGCCACCAATTAAAGTAATCCCCTCGATCACATGAGCACTTTGTAACACTGATTCCATTGTTCCTGCACTTCCCAGGATCATTGCCTTCTGCTAGAAGTAGCAAAACGTAGCATCAGTTTGAATTCAGTTTTTGATAGTTTCTCCATGTTAATGTTTTGTCGAAGTTGTGTATAATTCACAGAACTGGAATAGTTCCCTGAAACATCTAGTTTTATTTAAGTTATTATGCTAATTTAATTAAAGTTTCAATTTATTATACATTTTTCAATGAAGAATGTGTTTTTTCTCGAATTTACACATTCCTGTGTTTTTCACCAAGTCTCTGAACTCCCTTATATTATAAAGATGTTATTTAAAACTCATCTTTAATTTTGATTTTTCAACTCATTTAATTTAGTTACTAATCTTAGAAATCTATCAATTTTTAGTTGTCATTTAATAACAAAATACCACCAAACTGCATTTTTGAATAAATAAAGTGGAGTTAATTTATTCAAAAAACAAATATTAAAGAAAAAATACTGACACATGAGTACATCCACTATGTAAAATACATTATGTAAAAAGATAATGCAGTCATTATTATTTTAATTATCGTACTATTTAATTCCACACATATTTCAATATGGAATATTAAAATATTTTTAAAATTCATATGAAAATCTTAATTACACTTTTATATTCCATATTTACGTATAATATATTTAAAGATATAGTCTTGAGGAAATCTGTTCCAGTTAGTATAGCAAGGACTTTCAATTTTCACAATTGCTATCGCTTACTTTGTTAAAGCTTTATTGCAAGTACAGAAATCAGAAATCTGTTTCAAAAGATTTTTAGATTAAAAATTGAACAGAGAATTTTTGTTTCTTTCTGCTTGTTAATAGAACTATTGAATTATTTTTTTATTACTAAAACAATTAATATTATTTATTAGTGAAAATATGTTTTGAAGTGCAGATTTGTACTTGTCACAGTAGTGCAATATTCTGTAATGGATTAAATGAAGTCTAGTTAAATTTTAACCTTTTTACTAATGGAGATTTAGAAAGAAATTAAAAATCAGTTCATTGACAACAAAGCGAAATTAATGCCTTTCTTTATTCAGGATCTTGTATTGAGTGCATGTAAATAGAGTCATAAATCAAAAACACAAAGAAATTTTAAGCATGCACACTAAGAGATAAAATTTATATCCTCTGCCAATAGAGCCAGACATCACTGGGCCAGACAATTGGAGGTATGCCAGTGACACTGCCTGTTAACACTTCATCCTACCAAGACAGTCTAATGCAGCCTTCACCGCAGATGCCATCTCATACCAGCATTAGTCCTCGACCCAGTTCATCAGGTATGTTAGAGAAAGAAAAGAAAGACCTTTAAAAAATAATTGAACTAACTTTTTAAAGGAAAAAGAATACTTTATAAAATAAATGATTCTTGAAATTATTACTAAATTTTCAATATTTAAATTTAAATATTAAAAATTTAATTATTAAAAATTTAATAATAATCATGTAGCAATTGGCTGCCAAAAATTTTAGATGATAAGTTTATAGGATAAGAATGATAAGTTTATAATCATTCTTGAATTCCTATAAAAAAAATACTGGGTGAGCACTTTCTTTGTTAAATTAAAGGGGGTGGTGATTTATTTTCACGGAGTTTTTTAGTTTTCCTTCATATTATATAATTCCTCTCAAGAATCTAACAATATACAGTTTTTTTTGTAATTTCTAGTAATGATTTAATGTTCTGTAACTTTATAAACTTGTTTAAAGGTCAAATTTTAATAAAAACTTACTGTGTATTATTTTACAATTTATTCACACATTGCATCATTTACAACCAGGCTTTTGTGTCTGAGTGTTGATGTTCCCCCTTTTGGTTCCTTAAATAAAATTAAAGTTGCAGTTTTTAGGTATGTTGTGCACATTGTGAAAATATACCTTCTCCCCTTATCAAAACATTGCTCCCCTTTCCCCTATTCAGATTCTCTTTAGGCATTATCTGGAAGGATAGTGGCAGTGAGATTTTCATTAGCTGACCAAGGAGTCTTTAATGTATTACCATTGGCCCCAGTCTATCCAACTATCTGATTTTCAGATCCATCTTAAAGCTGTATCCTTGTGTTTGTGCTAGTTTTTCTGGGGACTGCCAGCTGGTATAAATAAGGCAGATGCTTCCACCCACATGCTGTCTAGGTCAAATGGGTTTACTTGTGCAAATTCACAAGAGTACACATGGAGTAGATTCCAAACAGATTACACTGAAAACTCTCATTGTTATGAGCTTTCCTGGATACATATAGAAATCATTGTTTCAAAATGGTCCAGTATACATTTTTACACAAAATATTTTTCCTGTTATACATTGTGTCTTAGGAGGATTAAGAAATAAATTGGAATTTTTTTTTTTTAAACAATAGGTAATTTTTTTGCATTAGATAGTTTATATGTTTGTTTTGCTTAATATTTTGTTTGAATTTATATAGCATATTGAAAAACCATTGGAATTATTAGCTTTTTAGATTTGTTTGAAAATGTTCCTAGTTTCATCATTTCTGCATATAACAACCCTCTTCTCAATAAACTGATTTTCATGAAATTTTATATATGGCTCTTCTAGAAATATTTCTTAAGTAATTTCAACTTCATTAAAATTGGACATGTGAATGTCTTGCAATTTTTTTAAAATACATTTTTTGTTTTATATCAGTCAGTTTTTAAACTGTTTCTGCTACATGACAATTTTTTCATTACATCATCTCTCTATACATTAAAAAAGTTTTCCTCCTAGTGATATTTATTCGAGCCAATGAGAGAAGAGGGCGAGGCAATTACGTCACTACAAATACAATTAATTATTGACAACTGCCTCCATAGCGTTCACCAATCTCGTGAACGTGCTTCCCTAACATTTGATGTTCCATTGTAACTTTTTGTATATTAATGAATATTGTATACTGTATTTGTAAATACAGTAATTTAGTATTTTGTAAATATTTCAGCAAAATATTTTAGTCCTGCTCTTTTGATTGCAACACTATTCCTCACGCATTATGGTACCTGAAGCAAAAGGCCTTTTCCTAAGTGACTTATGTAAACGCAGTTAAATAATTACATAGTGATATTTATGCGACCTTGAGAATGTAGCAAACTACAAATGCACAGGTAAATAATTACATAGGTAATTTCTTGATTAGATATCGATCATAATGACAGTGTTTTTTGTCTGGCGGCACCAGGGGTCTCCCCTACTCTGTGTAGAATACAATACTCTGCATAAGGCTAGGGTGTGTGTGTTTTGTGAAGTATTAGTGTGGGTTGTGCTGTTCCTCTGGCCACTTAGCCTGGGGGCTTGTGGAGAGCAACTAACACCCCCGTTTCCATCACTGCCCTGGGAAGGCAGGCCAGGACGCTAGGAGAGAAGAAAGCTCTGGCAGGGTGAACCCTGGTGTAGCCTAGGCATCCAAGGAGAGCCCAAAAAATATATATATATATATATTTGGAAAGGAGATAATGGGGAGATAGGAAGAGGGTTGGATAAAAGGAGCAGAGAGCAGTAGTTGAGGCACTTGCCTGATTTGAAAGGGGAGACAGTAAGGGGACCCTGGTACAGGATGCCCATCCTGGTCCAGAGGGTGGGAGTTGAAAGTGTGTGGTGGGGTGAGCCACCACACAAAAGGGGGTAGGGGCCACCCAGGGTGGGGAACTCTGGAAAATTACTGAAGTTGTTCTTCAGTAATTTTCTTGTTAAAAGATTGGAGGGCATTGTATTTCCACTTATGTTTGAAGGGAAAGTTTTGTGTTTCTTATTATATTTGCAGAAAAGTACACATTTCTGCTTCTGTTTCCATTCTTTTCCTTCTCTTTTAGAATTTCTTTGAGTCAATTTATAGCTAATATCTAATATCTTCATGAGAAAAATCATTTTAACTCATTTATGTTGATGAACACACTTCTTACTTTTATTTCATTTACATTTCTTCTTTTCATCTTGCTGAGCACTATAACAGTTTGGATTGTGGGGGCATCCAAAATTTCTTATGATTCAACTGTAATTATATGTGTCCATAGGTCCATTTAGATTTGACATTAAAACAGTTTACAATTTTGGTCTGAAAATGTCATTAGTGTACTTCTGAAATAAATGTACAACTATTCCTTGAGCAGCATGTTGCATAGGTAAATTGTGTTGTTTGAAGATAATAAAGCATTCAAACCTATATTGGTATAATTATGTGTATTTATGTTGCACTCCAATCCATTCTGTGATCTATATAGAATCACAGAATCAGTGATAAGAAATGTTATTTTAGCCCAAAGCCTGTTGCACAGTGTTGATATTTCACCAATTTGTGCTCTTTGTCTATTCTGTCCACACAGCTGAAACTTCTATTAGCTGTTTTTGAAACTGTTTTCTTTGATTTCTCTACTGAAAGTTCCAGAAATCTGTTAATTATCACATAATTAGGAAACATTCAGGAATGGCATTTTTCATGTTATTGATAGCGTGCTGGCTTTATTAATCAAGTCAGCCATTCTGACTTTCTGTGAGTGTACAAACAAGCTCAGTCAGCAATATTAGTTTTCTGTATCTGTTTGAAGAGTTTGAAGGGTTATTTCTCTTTGACTTCTACAGATAAAGTTAATCCTCATAATCACAGTTAAATCGTTATTCATCACCATATTGATTACCATGCAAATAATTGATAACACTAGCATATCTGTATTCAGTAAAGTAAAATTCTTAGGAACCATCCTTGATAAAAAGTTATGCTTTTATTCCTAAATTAACCGGTGCAATACCACCACTTTGCTTATTGGAGGCTTGAAGTGGTGAAACCCATGTTTAGTCTCTAGAGCAAAGTTTTTGGCATCCCTCTCCCCCCATACTTTTCCTTCAACCCATGCACGGTACTAAGTACTATAGGTTTTGATACCTTTCGTGTTTGTGGTTTTCATTAAAAAAAAAAAAAAATTAAACCAATCTGTTCCAAGCTTTTGTAGGTCTTCTAGTAACATAAATTGGATTTAAAAGAAGTTTCAGACTATAGTGCTTAGGAATTTGTCCATTTTTTGTGAGTGGAATATTTAGTCCGACAAGACTCATCCCACACAAGGTGGAAAAGGCCTGAATTTTAATTTCATCTATGATGCTAGGAATTTTTATTGATTTTTTTTTTTTTTTTTTGCAATGTGGTTGAGTTGGTCTCAGGGTGAGGGATGGATAGGTTTTTTTTTTTTTTTTTCTCCTGGAATCTTGAGTTTTTCATTCGGAAAACAGCAAATAATATAAACAATTACAGATCCACTATACTGACACCTCATAGCCTTAGTAGCTTTGACACTTAACACACACCTAAAATACATGCCATCTACAAGGCTGTCTTTGCTGACCTGTTTGAAGTGCTGTAAATTTTGTATCCTTAAATGGTACTTGTGGGAAACAGGATACATATATACTACTTTGAGATGGCCGCTCTTGAAGAACTTTTTCTTCTCCTCTATTTAAAATCAGTGGCTGTGGTGCCATTTAGCTTTTTAGTGATATGCTTTTTTTTTGACATCCGGTGTTTTGTTGCCTAATGCATTCCTCCGTGTTGAGTGCAAACCTTTCTTTTCTAATATTATATTTTTATTCAGTCTAAAAAATGCTCTGACTGCTTCTTTGTGTTTAAAATGGCAGTATGCTTCCGCAAGTTGAACTGTGGATCTCCGGGCTTGAACTGTATGTAATATAGCTCAGGCAAAAAATGTTTTGCCATCTGTTCAAAGCATGTGGAATTTGCAAATTTTAATCTGATACATTAAATGTTTATTTCCTTCTTGAACTACAACTATTGATATTATTATTATTTTACATTCTCATATTTATCTCACTTGTAAACCCCCTCTAGAAACCTCTTTTCTTGTGTCACCATTTGTATTCTTTTATTTACTTTTTTAACTTTTGGTGAATAACCAATTTATATATGTATAAAGCATTATTTGATAATTGTCCTGTGTTATTTGCCATGCAGTCATAAGTATTTTTTTTTTTTTTTTGCCTTTAGTATTAAAATGTTATTATTTTATTTTAATGTAAATAAGTAATAATATAAGCTAAAATATTATGAACTATAAGAATATTGTAAATTATTATTCACTTTTTGATTATATATTAGTAAACAAAAATATGTTATACAGATCTCTCTCCTTTAGGAATGTTAGATATAAATGGTGTTACTTCCAATGGCTATCCACGGCCTGGTTCTCCATCTTCTCTTCCTGGTAGTAGCTCACCAGGATTAAGCTCCAAACAGTTGTTAGGAAAGCAGCACTCCCCTTCTGGGAGTCGCCCAAATCTTCGTGTCGTCATACCCAACTCTCATTCTACAACAACGCTTGTAAGTTTTAATTTAAGATTCAAATTTTTAGTAGCACTTTTTATATCTATAAAAAAATTTAAAACATATGCTTAACATTCTATTAGATTCTATCTTAGAGTGAAGTATAATGCAGCAAAATATTAGACTGAACATATGAGAATGGATGAATAAATAACCAGAATTTTCTTTGTCATTATGGAAAAGAGGCAAGCTGTGTGAATTGCATGTTATTTGTATGCATTATATTACAGATGGTAATACAGATCAATTTCAATTGATATATGGCAGCTGTTTGAAAATGGCAATGCAGCTAATATTGTTTATGTCAGAAGATATTTTGTTTAACAAAAATTGAACATCTCAAATTTGTTGAGATTCATAATCATTTAATAGATGTTTATGCTAAGAACACCATGGAACCCAGTACACAAATCAAGTCCCCACATGATGCTACACAAAAGTTAAAGACTGCAAATATGCAGGAAGAGACTTGCATATTTTTGTTAGTTGACCTTTTTAAGATATGATTATTCTGCATGAAAATGCATATCCTTGTATTTCTGAACCCATGAAACACTTGTATGATTTCAAGTGAAAAATCTTGTATTACCCAGCATACATCTCTAATGTGGCATGTGTAGTTCCAAATTGGAAATATGTTTGTAATGAAGTCAAACATTTTGTTACCACTTTTTCACTGATAGCTGTCTTTGCAACATCACAAAGGGTTACTTTGGTCACAAGAATTTGTACCACAACTTGTTCATAACTTTAGATGGAAACAAAATTTGAGAGCAGCATATTGTTCCTCGTGTGTCACATCCACTGTTTTGTAGGCAAAACTGAACAGGCATAAACTTTACCAACTGCCAAGGTCATATTGTGCATATAAGTTGAACTGTGCAGTTACTATGTGATGCAGCTTGATTTGGTTTTAAATTCTACAGCTCAGCTAGAAATAGCAAGCAGGTTGTTCATGAAAAATTATGATCATTCTTTATTGAGCATCCCTCATACATATTTACAATTAAAAAATAAACAATTATAGCAACGTACATTCAAGTGTTTGTTATCTTCAAATAAATGTAAACTAATTTTATTTGAATAAAAATAACAAAACAGTAGTAGCATGACATAAAGTGTTCTCATACAGCCAGCTGTTCTAGCTAAATGTGCATGCTGAAGAACTGATAATGCATGCAGCCATTGTGTTTGTTTTATATCTTTATTCAAATAAAATTGGTTCACATTCATTTCAGAAATACACTGACATTGTTTTTAGCCAAAACTGATGACTGGAAACAACTTTCCCATTGAGAAAAGAGCAGGTGGTTAGACAAAATTTTAATTTAGAAATCATAAAATATAAATGGTTATATTTATTTCACTTTTGACCTAAAGTTCAAAAATTTTTTCCATTTCCCAGATATGGCAAAAAAGGTACAGATGACAAATAGCCTAAATCTAAAAATAAGCAAGATGCTTTTTAATTGAAATGCACTATATAAAGAAATTCTGATTATTTGATGATCCTTTCTTGTAGTTACATAAAATATTTAGATTATGATAATAAGATTCTGTTGGTACTATTGTGATTATTTTATCATTCACAACATCTGTTGAATATCCATCAAATTTGTTGTTCTAATCCAATTTTAGGAGTCAATAAATAAGCAGAATATTCGAAAATTGTAGATCTCTTAAAGTACCATTTATAACTGACACAATATAATAGCATAGCTTAATTTAATTTTTTTTTTGTTGGCTAAATCTGTGTAAGCGTGGTCACGTGCTACGTTTATCTGACATGACCACACGGTACCATTCTTGATTTCCATATATAATGTATTTATTTAAATAAACTAAATGCAACAAGGCATAATATTTTAAGAGTTTAAGATTCTATATCTATATAATATCAGTGTAGATACACCATAGACAACTCTTAAATAAAAATTACAATTGTAGTGTGAAAGGCACCCACCAGTGAAAAGCCAACTAGCTTTGAAACGGTGCTGTCTGGGTGGTGGTGCCCACCGAGAATAAGTGACAATAATCATCTCTATTAGTGAAGTGTTACTTATTTGAGGTTTTGTAGTTGTTGGCGCATCGGCTTCTGTGGCCATAATGCACCTCCCAAGGTTTTTCTAGTACTTTGATCCAAGCCCGAGGCGGGATTCGAACCCGCGACCTTTGGGTTGCCAGGCAGGCACTTTACCCACCCGGCTAGCCTGGTCGGCCTTATTTGAGGTAGTGCAATACATGGTAACTCGTTGTGAAGGATGAGCACAATATGAGATATAGATGAAATGATGCCTTTCACAGTACAATCATAGTCAATTGATGATGCTACACAAAAGTTGTTCAAGAGTTGTCTATCTACACCAATATTAAATAGATATAGTAATGTATTTATGTATTCATAGTTGAGGAAGAGACACACACAGAATCGAAAGCTTCTGTAAGTATTTTATTTTATTTTATCAAAAAGAAGTGAGAGCAGCAAGCAGGGGGCGAAGCCCCCTAGTATAGTATTATTTTATTAATTTGTCTATTTTTTTTTCCTGTTAAAAAAAAGAAGTACACTTTTTAGCATTAACTTTTACCGTAAATGAATGAAGTAGTATTAGCAGTATAGTACAAGGAAGCCACAGGCTTTTGCTGCTCCAGTCAAAAAAATAATTGCATAAAATAAAGAATTTTTATTATTAATTAAAAATTAATAATAAAAAATAAACAATAAAAATAATAAAAAATAAACGATAAAAAGCAATAATAGAAATAAAAAGTAAGATATTGATATAAAAAGAAAAATCTGTGCTTCTCTCTTCACAATGGCAACTTATTCTAGTAATTAACAATTCACTGACTGAAAAAAAACTTCCTACAATCCAATCTAAACCACTTTCTACATAATTTGAATTTAGTCTCTAGTTCTGGAATCATATAATAGTGCAAGTTTCTGCTTCATTCATTTTACTATGATAGGCCACTCAGAGCCTAATAGAACTCATTCAAGTCTCCTGTAAAGTGCTTGGTTGTCAAACTAGCTCTGTAGCTCTTATATTCAAAGGGCAGCATCTACCATCACCCACAGTGAACAGTCAGAGAGGGAACCGGATAATCACTTGTAAAAAACAGTTAACAGGCCATAAGATGGAAGATTGTTTAGAAATCCTTTATGCCAGACATGATCAAAATGTCAACAGCAACTGTTTTGAGTTTCACCAAATTTTTCCATTAAAATTTTTCCAAAGATGAGTAATATAAACCAAATAAAGATGAGTACTACAATACTGATGGAATCTATGTTGGTGATCATTAATCAGATGCAAGGTTCAAAACAGTATAAGAATTGGTAGTTGATGAATTTCTTCATTTTTTTTGGAAAGAGTAGAGGTGGGCACAGTTGAAATGGAGTGATTTTTTTTTTTTTTTTTTTTTTTTTTTATCCTTTTCTAGGAAGTGGCTGGCTGGATATGAAGAAATTTCCAAGCAGAGGAAAAAAAAAGCCAGTAACAGTGAAATGAGATATTAAAACATTTTAGTATTAGTAGTGGCAAATGATGCAAGAAAGCAGGCTTATATAGCACTGCCAAAAAAAAAAAAAAAAAAACATTTCACCTGTCCATCCCCTACAGTAGTTTGTTTAATTCTTCATTGAATTTTTTCAAATTATTCACTTGCACTGCAAAAGACAGAAGTTTGCTCCAGCAATCAACCACCTATTGGCTGAAGGCAAATATCTATTCTGAAACCATCCTTCCTCAATTTGAATTTATGTCTCCTCATGAGCATGGTCTGACCAAGAGGAAGAATCCCATTAGCATTGAGTTTGCTCAAGCCATTCAAAGCCTTAAGCACCTCAATCAGATCACCTTACAGTTTGTATAGTTTCCAGACCCTGCAATTTGCAGATCTGAAACATTTCTTGATAAGAGTATCCCCTTTGTTTTCCCTTCACCAGTCATGTTGCCCTTCTCAGTACCTATTCCAGCTCTACACCCTTCGTAAAATGAGGCCCCCAGACCTGTATGTAGTACTCAAGGTTACACGAACAGGAACAAACTTAGGAGTACAGGTTTTGAGAAAAAGTGGAGAAATATGATCAAAACCTGGAGCTTTCTTGGCATCAAGATTCTTCTAATATCCTTCCTTTGGAAGACTGTGGGAGGCATTGAGTGGAGTGTGTTAGTATGGGGAGGTGACTTACGAAGATCATCAATGCAAGGGTTAAAAGTAAAGTAGGAGCTCATAAGAATGTTTTATCTTTAACTGATGATGAAATCAAACCATTGTAACAGTGCTGGATGTTTAGGTGGACAGCTTTGGTAGAAACCAGATTCTATTTGAATAAGAAGCAAGTTTCACACTTTTAGCCTGTTCAAAATTGAGTTTAGATTGATTAATAATTGTTTTACAATTGTTGCAAGCTTTAGTACAGGCAGAAAATGATGCTGAAGATTTGAATATAAATTAATTGTGATATGCTATATTCTTAACTTGAACAACCTTAGCACATTTATTGCAAAACCAAGGTTTAGATAAATGACAAAGTTTTGGGATGGAATACAGATTAAAGGAGTTTAATTCTTAACAAGTATAATTTCACTGACTTGATCTGAGCAGATATTAGGATTAGAAGATTTAAAACAATAGTCCAGTGAAGGAATAGAAACCATGAAGATGTACTATTTCACATTCTTGTAATGCTAAGTGATCTAAGACTAAGAGAGAGAGAGGCCATGAGAGAGAGCGGTGGGGAGGTGGGAGGCTCCATTGAAGGAGAAACCATCACCAAGCTGCAATCTGAGGTATGTAGATTACTGCCAACATTAACTGTGTATTTGAAAAGGTGTTGGTGAGGAAATGATGAAGAATGTTGGTTGTGTAGTTATAATTGCTTGTTATTCTGATAGGTAGATGAACAAGTTGTTTAAGGTCATTAGTTATTACAGAAGCCTCAGCATCTTGATCAGCTGAGTCTGTGTAGCTTGAAAATTGTCAAAGCCAACTGGAGTTGTGAACAGAACATTAATATCACCAATGAAAATTATCTAATTGTTAGGAAAGTTAGATTAGAGAAAGTCAGGTTTCAAAGAAAGGAAGTCAAAAAAAGTTCTGAGTGATTTGTAGAATTGGGTGAATGTTAAAAGGCAAGAGATGAATTTGATATAGTGGGGGGAAAGAGATTTTAAACGAGAGGTGTGATTCCAGATTAGGAAGTCTTAGGACTAGGAATGTCAGAGTGAACATATTTACAAGTACCACCTTTAAAGTGATGGAATCGTAGAGCAGATAATTAGGACAATTGAGATGAGGGTAGTTGATTGACCATTAGCTAAGATTCTGTCATAAAAAAGAAGTGTGGCTTGGCAGATTATAGGTGAAAGGATATCATACAGTCTGGAACTGGGATCTCATATTTCTGAAGTGAATGAGGAAGTTTTTTGGAGGTTTAGATTTTTTTTAGCAGATAAAATTTGATCTGTTGGTTTGACTATTTGTGATGCATTTTGTAGATAAGGTAAAAGTGGTGGGAGACATGTATTAATTAATGAAATTTTTAAATACGGCTCAGAATATTGATCAGTGCTATTCTCTTCTAGCAAACAGCTAGACCTTCAAATAGCTCTTTAGGTACACCAGTAGTAGGAGTGGGTACACCGACTATACCGAGTATGACTAGTTATCCGTCCACTTTAACAACCAGTTTCCCTCCAAGTAAGTATTGCTAATTAACTAGAAAATATGTTTTTTTTTTTTTGAATAGTCACAATATTTAAATTGAAATATAGGCTTGCAGAATGTTGATAACATCCCATAGTTATTAAAATATTTGCTACTTTCAAATGAATTTGACTACCCAGTAGTCGTTTGTGATAGTGTAGTGAGCTACTTGTCCCTTATGTGGAAATATCTGGATTCAAATCCCATTGGACACTGGAGGATTCTTTAAGACCTCTTCAATCCAGTTTGTGTTTGGCTGATCTGAGAAAGAAGTAGGAGGATTATCCCTATTAGTTATTCTGGGTTTTTCAGCTTTCACAACATGCAATTCATAGAAAACACAATAAAAACACCATGTCTAGTAAATACCTCATAAATCTAATGTACTGTGGGCAAAGTTGTCAATGCAAAAATGAACCCCCAGAACAACTGACCAACCACTACCCTCATGTGAACATCAGTACCTTTAAGTGCACAGGTGGAAATAAGAATTTGTCATAAGCAGAATCAGTTTATAGTACAGAGCATTGATGTAACAAATGTCTGGAATGTTTGGATTTTGCTAAGACCCTTCTTTAAGTTATATTTTATTGTTGTGTAATATTTTAAGCTTTATTTTGTAATTTACCCTAAAATAATTTTAATAATGCTTTTTAATTTTTTAATTAAACATATGCTTTTTAATTTTTTCAATAAAAATGAGTTAAATTTGTGAAGAATTGATGAACATTTGACGAACATTTGACATTGTTGCAAGAAGTCACAATGAAAAAAAAAATTCTTTTTGAGAATTTTTTTAAAAAATTTAAATATATATTTAAAAGTAATCAGAAAAAGTTCTCATAAAGCATAAAGATTCAATCTTTGCCAGCTCTATTATTGTAGAATATGAAATCTTGCAGAAAAATTGAAGTCATATCATCATGTTTTTGTACTTAGTTTCACCTGGTCATTTTTTGGCTAACTGCAGTCATATGGTACTTTTCTGCTCTCAGGTATACATCGCACATTTGAATTTGGTTTGCACACTACCATGAAAAATGGGTGGTTAATTTTTAACTCAATGATTGCTGTTTTTGTGTGGCTACTATAAAAATTAAATTGTTAACATCCTATCATATGGTTAGCCAGGAGTATAAGCAGGTTTTTTTTTTTTTTTTTTACATGTGTTGTGTTAAAATATCGGATTATTAACTTAGTTCTTCACAAGTTTTTCTCTGGCACGAAGTCAGATAAATGCTCCGTATCATTCATATCTCTGGCTCAGGAAGAAAAATAAAAATTTTTCTTATGAAATAAAGCTCTTCTTTTAAATAAATCTGGCACAAATCATTCTAAGTTAGACAGTTTACATTGAAAATTAAAAGTTTAAATAACATAATCCAAATGTTTAGCATTATTCAAGCTGATATCAGAAAAGAATAAACTAATAAATAAAACAATGGTATGCATTTGAAGGAAAGGTTAGGATATCTTTTTAAAAAGATGTCACCAAACATTTCACTAGCTCTCCGGTGCTAGAACTCTTAAATGAAGAAAAAACTTTGATATATGTATCAATTAAATGGAACTAGGTTATTTAACTTTTGTAATATCTGCAAGATAAAGTGGCCTTCATGTTCCAGGCATTCCAAAAATTACATCCATTCTGAAGTAAAGTTGAGAAGAACATTATGTGGAGTACTACTGAGTAAGAAAGATTTAAAACAAAATGCCTGACGTAGCCGAGTGGTCAGGAGCACGAGTACAGTAGTACACGCTCTTTGAGTGGTCCAGAGTTTAAGCCCGTGACTGCTAAATATGATTGACATTTGTATTAATTGATTTATTGTAAACTCTACTGACCTGGTGGTCGTGCCAGAGTATAAACAAGAACATATTTTTCCATATGAGGTATTTTAATTAGTTTATTGGTGTGCAATAAACAAATTGTTTAATGTTGGTACAATTAGATCCACAAATAATCTCAAAAACTAAATAAATTGGTTATGCTTAGGCGTGAAGACAGATTTTGATATTGCACTCTGAAACATAGTTGGTTTATTTATTAGGATTGTTTGCTATCTAATTGCACTGGTTTTATGAATGGCAAGAACTACTGATGGTTGTTCAGGTTGTTGACAAACTAAATTAGGGATGGGAACACTAAGTTGTAATTAGGAGCTAAATGATTTTGTTATAACTGAGAAGAAAGTGGTAGAGAAATTGCTTAAGCTAAAACTAAATAAAGGCACCTGGGGCTGATGAGATCTAGTCAGTTATAAAAGAACCAGCATAGAAAGTTAGCAAACGCTTGGCCATAATTATGAGAGCATCCTTGGATTGAAGGGGGGGGGGTTTCTTATAGATTGTAGGTGAGTAAATGTGCCTCCTATCATGAAGGAGGTATCAAAGGGTGATGTGAGCAACTACGGACCCATAAGCTTGACTTATTTTCCAGAGAAAATAATAGAGTCAGCGGTTAAAGAAGTATTGCATGATTATCTTAACAGGAATGGAATTATATGAAAATTGCAGCATGTGTTTCTTAAGGGGGATCCCATCTGACCAATCTGATCAGCTACTATGATGCATTAACAAAGGAACTGTATGCAAATAATAATTTTGACATCATATATTTAGATTTCAGTAAAGTTTTTGACACTGTTCTACACAAAAGACCACTATACAAATTGGAGCAGTGTAGTATTATGGGAAAGTTACTGCTGTGGATAAAAGGATATTTTTTCAGTGGCAGAAGACAGAGGATACTTTTAAATGGGTACTGTTCTTCTTGGATTAATATTACTAATGGAGTCCTTCAGGGTTCAGTGCTGGGCACAGAGAAGAGAAAAGAGATTAGCAAGAACACAAAAGACTTCAGTTCTGCAAATTGCAACACTTGGAAACTAGGTGCTTGCTATGAGACCCAATTGAAGCATTTAAGGTTTAAGTGGATTGAGTAAACTTAATGATGATAAGCATTCTAACTCCTTCTCAGAAAATGCATAAGGGGACATAAACAGATTGAAAAAAGATTACAGAATTTCCGGTATGCTTTTATCCAGAAAATAAGTGGTTGTTGGAATAAACTACCACCTGGTGTTGTCGAAGTGGGTAGTTTGAATAAATTTAAGGAATAATTAGACATATTATTAGATAGAATGGACAGATGAGATGGGTAGTATTTTTATTTATTTATTTTTTTTTTGGTTGACGCTGTATTAACTTGTTTCCTTGCATCATTTGCCATTACTAATAATAATCCTTTGCATACCAATAAACTAATTAACATACTTCACATGGAAAAATGTCTTATTTTAAATATTTCTTACTTAAATCCATTCTGGCTGTTTGCAAATCCATCCACAGAATGTTGCAGAGATGTCTGTTCTAGGACACATAAAGCAGGGATTAAAACAGTACTAATTAAATTAATTAATTTACTTGTATTGGGCATAGTTCTACAAGAAATGCACAGAGCTTAAAAATTAATCATGAGTTCTGGGGTATTATATTAGAAAATCAGTTTTCATCTTGGAAAGTGTTATCTGTTTTGGATCTACATGGTTATGTAAACTGACATATCGAAAACTGATGCTCATAAAAATGATTTCCAGACATGGCCTGTTAATGAATATTTAGTTTAACTCCTTTGGTTGGCTGCCATATTTGTACTGATATTAAAAATTCATTCATTCCCTTCAAGTAGACCAAGATAAACATTTACCTTTACTATGTATACCCAAATCTATTGTATGGAAGTACTGGATTATATATATATCCACTTTATTAGCACCAGTGAAGACTTTGCATTTGCCTGGATTATCCAAATAAAGTAAAATTAACTTTGTTATATGTGTGTAAGGTGTATACACATATGTAAATGTTTGTGGGGGTTTCACTGCCATATTCTGTTCACTAGCAATGGTGAAAAGAAAGAGTCTCACCAGCTTCAAATGTGAATGTAGTAGTACAAAAGATAATTATTCTTGTTGGTAGGGTGTAATCTTCCATTACTGTTTCAAAATGGTGGAAGAAACATCTGGATTGAAGCATATAAAACAATGGATACTGTATAATGTATACCAATATACAGTATAATATTGGTGGAGGAATATGATTTTGGATGTTTTCATAGAATGTGCTTTGTCTCTTGATTTCAAGTAGCAATGTGGACAAGGCAGTTTACTTGAGCATCATCATAAATCATCTGACAATGTTACAGTTGGTAATAACTAAATAATTGTTATTAATAATAATAATTGGTAAAGAATGAGTTGGACTACACTTCTCCCACATTCTGGTAGAAAGAAGGATCTGTATTAGAAATTTTCAGATTCTGATTTCTAAAAGTTGCCAGGTATAATTTGAATATTATGTAATTGCAGATTTCAGCTAAGGACATTTATTGTGCCAGTAATCACCCTTAGAACTCATAATTTTATGAGCTCTCCATGTGAGGCTGACTCGTATTCAAAAAAATAAATTTCAGTGTTGTAATTATGTAAAATTTGAAGGTTAATGGGAAACTGTAATTTATTTTTTTTTGTGTTATCTGTAAAGTCTTGTTCCTCTGATGTTATGAGATGATTCAAATAAATTGCCTAATGTAGCTGTTGTCTGGAAAGTAAAGTACATAAGGCTGCTATGTCAGTTCATTTATTGGCAAAAGGATATAATAGTGCATATAGAGCAGAGCAGAGCAGAACAGAGGAAGCATAACATTATATATATATATTATATAGCTGCCACCTGCATTTGCCCTACTGGTGGACAATTGCAAGGATATCTACTATGAAGAAGTTGCAGTAAAATGGCTACAGCCATGTCATTATCGCTTGCACTGACATATAAAGAAGTGCATATAAAGTCTCGTTATATATGAAAATGTATAGTTCATCCTGAGATATATGAAAATGTTTTTAGCAATATGACAAGAAAAAAAAGATAGCAAGGAAATATTTTATATAGTTTTTTTTTTTTTTTTTTTTTTGCAAAATGAAACATGCTAAAATCAATTCACAGTTGCCTGATTTGTATTTGATTTTAATATTGCAGGTGACTTTCAGTTGAGTTCAGAACTTGGTTTAGCAGGATTCAACTCTCCAAGTTTATTACACAGTTGGTCAACACAGGGACCTTTGTCTGCTCCTTCTGGGTTATCTCATTCAAGGTAAGCTTATGATATTATTCTTAAATCAAAATAATAATAGATGAGAAATTGAACTAAAACAGTGCCGTATGTGAAAAACAGTATTTTATAAATTAATGAGAAATGTTTGACTGAACATTTTATTGATGGTTAACTCATGTATTGATGGTAAATGAATCTAAAATTTCACTTTTTTTTAACACAAAGAACCATTTTGTTATTTTCATTTTAAAAGTCACCTTCTATCTGAATAATTTGCTGCTTTAAGACAAAAATTAATACTATCCACTCCATTGACAATGCCATTATTCTTGACCTTTGTGTATATAACTGCACAGAGAAGTACACATTTCAGGAAGTTTGTCTGTCCTTCAGTGGTAATTATAGTAACAAGATTTACAATTTACAAAGAATAAGTGAATGAAGAATAGACTCGTGTGATACTGCCCATGGAATAACTGTAAAATAAATTTCACAGCACAAAATTTACATGTAAAAAAAGAAGACATTAGTAAAGAAATTATAAATTACTGAATTTTCTTTTTATTCTAATTGTTCATTTAGATACTCCTAGATTATTTTTATTAGCAAGAAACTTTTTCTAGCTTTATAATTTCATGTACAGGAAAGGTCATGTTTGTAGTGATATTGTTGCAGATCAGAAGAGAAATTTTCCAGATTACAGTAACTGTCTTATCTGATATGAAGTCACTAGCATTGCAAACTCTTTTGGATGCAGTGCAAAATTCGATGTTGGGTCCCCATTATTTTATCAGTTCAATATGAGTGTCAGGGGCTTTGGTTGAGGTCTCAGTGGATTGCACTGGTGTGTTGCATGCATGCTGTGTCACTGCTGGAAGCCGTGGCCTTTCTTCCTGGTAGTTAACTATGTGTATATAAAATATAAAAAAGTTGAGAAAGAGAGAGAGATGATTCAATAATAATGTTAAGAAAACAAACTTCTTTTATAAAGATCAAATGAAAAAAGTAGCAGTGACACTTTTAACTTCGGAGAGGCTGTATTCCTTTTTTTGCTTGAAAAAATGCACTTGGTATTTGCATGCTGCCCACACATGAAAATTGAATGGCAGGTTATTGATGGTAACTCATGATTGATTGATTGATTGATGTAACTGGACTGAAAAAAAGTTCAATTTTTTAATGCAAAGAACCATTTTATTATTTTCATTTTAAATTAGGCAATAAATCTTGTCTGTGAAATAAGAGATATAATATATAAATAGTTTTTGCATTTTTATTATGACCAGTTAGTTATAAAAAATATGTGGTACTACACTGACAGTGGTAGAGAATGAAAAGGACCTGGGGGTAATTGTGCAGGCAGATATGAAGTTCTCTGAGCAGTGCAGACAAGCTTGCAAGAGTAGCTCATGGTGTCTTGTCAATGATATACAGCAATTTTTCTAGCAGGGATAAGGAGGTGATTATTCCCTTGTTTAAGGCAATGGTCAGGCCACACCTTGAGTACTGTATACAGGTCTGGAGGCCTCATTTCAAGAAGGATGTAGAGCTGCTGGAACGAGTACAGAGAAGGGCAACAAGATTAGTAAATGGAACAAATTGTTGCTCTTACGAAGAAAGGCTTAAGTTCTGCAAATTACAGTGTCTGGAGACTAGGCACTGGCGAGGTGATCTGATAGAGGTGTATAAAGCCTTGCAAAGGTTTGAGCATGCTCAATGCTGATGGGATTTTTCCTCTTGCTCAGAATAATCACCTGAGAGGGCATAAATTCAGATTGTGGAAAGACAGATGTAGGATAGATGTGTGGAAATTTGCCTTTAGCCAGCGGTTTGTTGGTTGGTGGAACAGACTTCCATCTCTTGTTGTGGAAGTTGATAGCCTAAATAAATTTAAGGCTCAGTTGGACAGGTATTTCGAATGAACAGAGGGGTGAAGTGGAAGTGGTTCCCCCCCCCCTTTTTTTTTTGGCTCATACTACATAAGCTTGCTTTCTTGCATCATATGTCTCTACTAATGCTAATGCTAACTCATCTACTAATATACCTGTCTCTAAAGTGACAGGTGTACTAGCATGGTTTCAACTCTTATGGAATCTTGTCAGTTGGGAAGACCTGAACAACCCAGTGGCAAGATATATCCACAATATGTGAGATGCAAGTAAAGTAAAGTAAATTTAGGGAATAAAACTTCGTGATACTAGAACTGTAAAATATTAATTTACAAGTAGGGCATAGCCTATTTGTGTACATAGCAATGACCAAACCTATGGATGTGGCATAAGGCCTTCACAGTACAAGATTAATGCAATAAGTAGCAAACCTTGTTTGCTTGTCACTATATATATAAATAAGTTATGCCCATCTTGTAAAAATTAGCCATTGTATACATGCAATTTCACTGTATACATTTATATAAATATACAGGGATGGGTTAGACATACTCTTGCACATTATTTGTGTTTAGCATCAGTTGTAGTCATTTATCATTATTCAGTAAATAAATGTTTCCTTTTTTTTTGGTATTCTTTAAAAATCCAGTTACTGCTGAGTGTTGAGAGATTGATTTTAAATAGAATTTTGTTTTCAGTTTCTTCATCTCTATATTAATTCAATGTCTCTTTTATATGAATGAATATTTTGAAATAAGGCTTTGATAGTACTTCAAAGCCCACTTGATACATCAAAACAAATAGCATTGTATTACTCTACGGAGTTCTGCAGAGTGCTGGCCTTGAGTTGCACATTGCCATCTAGCCAAATTGGATACAGAAGAGTATTTAATATCTAGATAAATTAACTGTGGAAGGCAGAAAACCAATTTACCTCCAGCAGGAAGTTCTTCATAACTAATAGTCACACGGTACCATATGTTGAGGATGAAATTTTTTTTTTCTTGGGTGTCACTGCCCAAGAACATCTCCAAAGGGTACTAGATGCATCCCTTAGTATGTTCCTAAACTTAACAGACAAAAAATGGATCACTGGTTCCTGTTTAACTCTGTCAAACTGACACACTTGCTGAATTCTGAATAGGAAATCATTTCCCAGTTTCTGACCACCAAAGCATCTCTTAACACAGTGTATAAAAGACTAAAATTTGATTTCCCTTTTGTTAAATAACATTGTTGTTTTTATATTCTAACAATATATGCAACACTCTCCTACTCTGAGATGGCTGTTCTGGGATATTATGCTTATGTTAATAAAAAAACATTAATTATCAATTTTATTATTATAAGCATTTAGCGGCATATTTGAAAATGTAAACATCCTTCGGAAGTCTCATAAAAATTTTGACCTGCACTGGATCAGCTTTTCTTACCCTTTTTAATAACATAATCCATTTAAACTTGAAAAAATTTCTCGTGGTCTACCTATAAATCATATATACATATAGTGTATATGTAGCCTTAGAAAAACAAAATATAACATTATAGAAATTATAAATCATGAAAAATCAATAGTGAATTATTTTTGTATATTTTATAAATCATTCAAATGTCTTCCTTTTCTTCTTCATCTGCTTTCTTGTCCAGTGCAGGGACATAGGTCTTTTCCTATATATGGTATAAGTATTGGTATAAGACCCCATGCCAATGCTAATCGGATGCTTTGGGGACTGTGTGTCTGTACTAGTGTAAGATGTAGTGTAGGTTTAAAAAAAATCTAGAATAACTCACAGGAGGTGGGGGGGGGATTTGCTCTTCTATCTGAATTTGTTAACCTAGCTCCATTAAAATATATACTAAAAGTAGAACATCTGAAACTGCCCAAAAACCAGACATTTTTAAGATTTAGATTCCCCTTCTTCCCCCCCCTAGTAGAATGAAACATTCTCTTAGCACTGTTGAATAACAATCTGGTTCTCATAATATGATTATAATTAAGTTAAAGCTAAATAATGTTAGACTAAGAGACATCTTTATGGATAGAGCCTTACACTAAGAAGGAGTTTACTAACATATGTGTTAGTGTAATCGCATCATTTTTATATTCAGTAAACTACCAAGGTAGATGAATTGGCATCGTTTTAATTATATCTCATATTGTGAATACCTTCACAATTGAAACTCATGAAGGCATTCACAATATGAGATATAATTAAAACAATGCCAATTCATCTACCTTGGTAGTTTACTGCATATAAAAATTGTGCGATTGCACTAACCCATATGTCAGCTAAATAATGTCTAATTTAAAGCATCCAGAAAGTCATTTAGCAGTTTACTTGTCCATTGTACAGATGAGTACATTCTCTGCTTGAGGATTAGAGGACTTTTGACTTCCATAAGTAAACAAATCTTATGAATGCAGTGGAAAGAACTCATTTGTGTATTGGGTGGAGAAGCAAGCTGCAGGTATCAGATTTATTTCTAAAACCAATATAACATATGCAGTATTTTGCATTTATCAATGCTAAACTTCACTTGCCATTTCTCAGCCCACCTGCCCAATTTTTCTAGATCCTGTTGCAGTAGTATATTATCATTCCTGTCAGTAATCACCCTGCTAACCTTTTTTTGTATCATTTGCAAACTTGGCCATTAAGCCTGATATGCCTTCATCAATATCATTGATAAATATAGTAAAAAAAAAAAAAAAACAATGAGCCCAACACCTAATCCTGGGGGAATCCACTAATAACATTAGTCTGCGAAGAGCAATGTCCATTGATTACCACTCTCTGTCTTCTCCCACTCAACCATCCCTTTATCCATGGCAGCAACTTTCCCTTAATGCCACACTGCTGCAATTTGTACAGCAGTCTTTTATGTGCAACAGTATCAAAAGTTTTTCTGAAATCTAAATATATGATATTAGAATTATTTTTTGCCTCCAGTTCCTTTGTGACCACATGGTAGTAACCAGTCAAACTGGTCAAATAAGATTTCCTCCTAACAAACCTATGCTGTGTTTGAAGTATAATTACAGCCCTGTCTAGATGATCCTGCATTATTTCTTTTACCAGTGACTCCATTATTTTCCCCAGAACAGAAGTTAAAGTAACAGGTCTGTAATTACTCGTGTCACCCTTTGTGAACTGGAGATAAATTTGTACATGTCCAGTCTGTGGGAACCTCCCCTAAATCCAAGGATGCTTTCATAATTATGGCTAAGGGTTTGCTTATTTCCTTTGTTGCCTCCCTTAATATAACCGGATAAATCCCATCCACCCTAGGTCCGTTTCTTGCATTTAACTTCAACAATTTCTTTTCCAATTTCCTCTCAGTTATTACAAAATCATTTAGCTCCCTGTTAGAGCTTGATAAACTTCTCATATCCCCTTCCCTAAAGAATTCATCATGTGTGAATGTAGATGCAGAATACTCATTCACTTTGTCAGCAACCTGAGCAGGATCATCAGTAGTCAAACCATCGAGTGGACCAATTTGATTCAGTCCCTTCCTTATAGTGTTTACATAAGTAAAGAAGTCTTTGCTGTTTTTCTTTGCATCCTTTGCCAAAGATTTCTTGTAATCTGCCTTTTCTTACCTGAATTCCTTTGTGACTTGATTACAGACTAGTTTATATCTATCATAGGCTTCTGTGTTGCATGATAATTTTCATGCATCCCATGCACTTTTATTCTCTGCCAGGTTTCACAGTTCATCTGACATCCATTTAGGACTATGTCTTGAAGAATATTTCTTAGTTAGTATGAAAAACCTGGTAGCTGCTATGATTAATTACTTGAATGCTTCCTATTTACTGATGGTAACATGATCAGTAGGTCCTACTGTATCGAATTTAAAAACTGTCTGAGATCACCCTAATCACCTTTACGAAAGCAAAAACTCCTCCCTTTACCCTTGATGGCAGTTATGTCTTAATTTAAATCCTGAATCAATACACTGTGATCACTGCCACCTATTGGTTCTTTTATCTGAAGATTCTTAATGCATGAATAATCACTGTTGATAATCAGATCAAAGTTGAAATTCCCCATTATAATTTTACAGATATTGACTGGAACTTGTGGATTGGTCACACATGGATTAGCCAGTTTAATTAATGTAATTCATTTCTTTCCTTCTAGTGCTAACATATGCAAGAAAATCCTTGACCTGCCATTCTCTGAATAAAATGATTTCGCACTGGTTTGTACTTATTTTATGAACTCTGTATTCCCAATTTTTCATCCAATTCATGTTTTTATCCTCTTTCCCTAAGCTCATCAGTTCATCTTTTATGAAAATCCCAAGCACAAGAGGTTTTAGAACCCATAGTACTTAGTACTGTGCACAGGTTGAGCAGATGAAAGGATTTACTTGTTGACATTAGACTTGAATTTCTGCAGATCGTAATTTTCAGGATATATATGTATGAAGGAAGGTTGTTCCAGAAAACAGAAGTTGAAGAGATAAATGAGTAAGAAGAAAAGTTGGTTCTGTGAGTTTGAAGTGGGACAGTAAAAGGATGTTGATTGGTTGTTGCATGTGTTCAGACTACTTTGGAATATAGAAGCAGGAATTATATAAAAGCCAATTCAGAAGAACAGTGTCCATGGAAGTATCTATAGAAAAGGGACGTAGCAGAAACAGAATGTCTATGAGGCAGAGAGTGGAGAGGCAGTAATAGTAATCGTGACATGTGACAGTAATAGTAATCATGACATGTGATGCAAGAAAGCAAGCGTATGAGCTTATGTAGCATCAGCCAAAAAAAAATATTCACATAACCATTCCCTCTAAACGTTTGTCCAGTTCCTCCTTAAATTTATTTAACCTATCAACTTCCACAACAACAACAGATGGAAGTTTGTTCCAGCAATTAACTACCCACTGGCTAAAGGCAAATTTCTGTACATCTATTCTACAGCTGTCTTTCCTCAATTTGAATTTATGCCCCCTTAGGTTCGTAATCCGAACAAGTGGAAGAATCCCATCAGAATTCAGCATGCTCAACCCATTCAAGGCCTTATACACCTCAATCAGATCACCTCGCAGGTGCCTCGTCTCCAGCCGCTGCAATTTGCAGAACTTAAGCCTCTCTTGGTAAGAGGAACCCTTCATTCCTCTCACCAGTCTTGTTGCCCTTCTCTGTACACACTCAAGCAAATCTACATCCTTCCTAAAATGAGGCCTCCAGACCTGTACGCAGTACTCAAGGCATGGCCTGACCATTGCCTTATACAAAGGGACAATCACCTCCTTTTCCCTGCTAGCAAAATTCCATGGGTTCTAAAACTTCTATATTTTTTGAAGACTACACTTAGGGTGGTAGAAAACTTCATATCTGATTGCACAATTACTCCCACGTCTTTTTCATTTTCTACCACCCTAAGTGTAGTACCACACAGTTGGTATGTTCCTCTGGGGTTACTTCTACCCATATGCAGTACTTTGCATTTGTCAATGTTAAACTTCAGTTGCCACTTCTCAGCCGATCTTCCCAAATTTTCTAGATCCTGTTGCAGTAGCACACTGCCATTACTGTCATTAAGAACCCTGCCAATCTTTGTATCATCTTCGACACTAAGCCTAATATACCATCATCAATATCACTGATAAATATACTTTGTTAGAAATGAGTAATTAATTAACATAACTGCCCTCCTTTGAATGGAATCTAGAAGCCTGACAGAGGTTTTGAGGGAACTCCATCCCCGCCAAGCCAGATGTGGGAACAGTATTCCTTGTTAGGGTGGATTTGCTATTTGTACAAAGTGAACAGCTGTTTGGACTAAAAGTAATGCTGAGAGTGAAAGAGAAAACCCAGTTTTTTAGATGCAGAGGAAGCAAGCAATATTTGTGATGTGCTTATGCCAAGAGAGATTAGAAGTCCGGGTATCTAACATCCATTTTGGTCTAAATCTTAAACAGTGTCTCTTAGGTATAAAACACTTAGTGCATCTATGATTATCTGTGGGAACACTTCCCATTTGACATTTACATTTTTCAACAACATCAGTTTGTTTCACTGAAAAGAGTTTTAAAAAAATGTCTGAGCATGTTGTAATCCCCTCTGCGAAAACAAAATCCCTTGTTTTCGCAGAGGGGATTACAATTAATCTTTGTTCCACTCACTAATCTCATTGCCCTTCTCTGTACTTGTTCTAGTAGCTCAGTATCTTTCCTAAAATGAGGTCTCCAAACCTATATGCAGTACTCAAGTTGTGGCCTGACCATTGCCTTATACAAGGGGGATAATCACCTCCTTATCCCTGCTAGCAAAATTCCTGTATATTATGGCTGTCATGAAATTATTAATCTGTGTGCTCCCACTCCCTGTCAGCATCCATCCAAGATTCAAGGTTGTTTCTTTCAAAATATTCCATTACTCTAGCAAGAGTTTATTTATTGATGATTCATAGCTGTTAGAATTTCTTGCTTTAGTTCTTCAATTGTGGCATTGTTTCCTAAAGAAAACTTCATCATCAGAAGTCACATTGATTAAACTGAGTTTGTTGTGAACTTGGAGCTGAAAATGTCCAGTGAGAAACATCTAGTGGAATAAGTTGTTTTCTAAAGAGATACAGATAATAGCCAGCAGTTACTGTATGCTAGAGAAAAATTAATCCAACAATATCACAATATGCATTCCTAAGGGTACAGTGAATATATTATTTCCTGTGAGTTTTCTGTGGCCTCTACATGCATATTCTTCTTGGTAACAGTCATAGGTTTCATCCATAAACTATATTTAGAACAATTTGTTAGAAAAATAGAATTATTCTCCAAAAAATGGAAGTGGATGAGAGAAGTAGACTCTCCCATTTTTATCACTGCTGTAAAAGAGATTGCTGCATTTGAATTTCTGTGTGGAAATACTTTCATATCTTTTCGAAGCATTCCGTACTTTGATCATTCACCTAATTCAAGTTGTTAAGAAAGGCGAATTTTTTTAGAATTTCCGTGACTTCAGTAACAGTGCATGCCAATCATGGCAATGTTTTTGTCATTTGTCTTTTTTTACTGATGATATCCTAAGTACTATAAGTTATTTTTTACCATCAGTCCAATCATTTGAAATGTTAATTACCCTGATAGATCTGTTTGGAACTTTAATTCATTTTAATTTCCAGAACTTTGTCAAAGTTTAACCTCCCAAATCTGGCAACATCCATTTTCTACTGTTTTTACAGAAATGGGTGAATCTGGCAAACCACAAAAGAATTGGCAATATGGTTTTTGAGAAGACCACACGATACTTCAACATTACAAGATGTAGTCTGAAAAATCCTTGTAAAGCTGCTGAATCAAAGATTTCTCTTTTTTACAAACCACACACACATTGTAGTGGGAACTTACTCACATGGAGTATCTCAACACAGACTTATCTTCCTGTATGTTGCTATTGGACTCATTTTTTTTATCTGAATAATGCCTTAGTATATTCAGATGACGTTAGAGTTTCTTCACCTCTGACCATTGTAGAGCTCTTCAGTCAACAATAAAACCAGAGAATCGTCAAATAGAAAATCAGTGAATGTATCTTAATGAGATAGAGATGACTATCAAGCCTATGAAAATTTTCACTTTTTTTTTTTTTTTTTTTTTTTGTATAACTATAATATGACCATACAAAATCTGGAAAATTTCAAAATAAAACCCAGCAATTGTTCGCAAAAGATTTCTGAAGTGCAAATTCAACCATACAAGAAAGTATTTCTATATTTCCTTAGTTTGCTACATCAATTCCAGTTTGAACATTTACTAGCAGCTGAATTTCTACAAGTATGTAGAATAATTTTATTACAGACCTGCACTTCAATTGCATATGCACAACTTATTAAAATTACAATAAAAGTAACAATGTGTGTTCATGTGATAAAGCATTAATTTACCACATTTTTAATAGATTAATTTACTTTGTTACCTTGTAAATAGGTTACAATAATTGGATGATCCTGTCTGAACAAAGCAGTGGTCATTTAGTCTTCTTAACAGTATCTTTTCTATTTTATAAATTTCTTTATCAGAAGTTAAATTTTAATTAAACATTATGAAATTAAAGCTAAAAAATTACCTTAAATGATGCTGCTTAGCATGACCCAACATTGATTTCTTAGAATATCTGGAAATGGGCGAACCTGACTACTGGACCTGCTTTGCAGACAGGGTCACACATGTAAGTATGTTTTTAGTTAAATATAATTAAGACTGAAAAGCATCTTCACTGTGAAAGCAAATTACATTTAAGGAATTTAGATATTTCAGAGTTTTTTTTTTTTTTTCCTAATTTAGTGAGGTAGTTAATTTATTTTTATTTATTTTTTAACTAATAAACTCTAAATTAGTAGGCTGAAGATAAGAATGATTTATAAAACTACATGGTTTTTTAAATACAAAATATTTTATAATGAATGCATATATACTATATGATATATCTGTATAAAATAAAAGGTATACACAGAGCTGTAGCTAATTGATTTGTGCTCTGGCAGAGATTGTATTTTAGCTCTCATACAGTGTAACCCAAACAAATGAGAGGGAAAAACAACTCTGTTTATGCTGCATGTGGATACCAGTTACATAGTCCTTGCTACTTCTCTGGGTATACACTGTTATGATTACATTCATAATTAATTTTTATATAAACAGAATAAGAATGAAAATATTTTTCATTCTAAGTAAATTTATAATTATACAGTTTAATCTCGCTGATAACTGAGTTATACATATGCATTTTACATGGGTTTTTATACTAATATATATATTTTTAAACAATTGGCAAGCATAACTTTAAACCAGGAGTGTCCAGTCCATGGCTATATAGGCAGTCTTCAGGTGTTGTGCATCCCCCACATTTAAAATCCACAACCTTCAGCATTTTTCTGTTTTGGCCTTTAGCCAAAAAAAAGGTTGGATGCTCCTGCTTTAAACCATATGAGAAAAGGTTGCAAGATTTTTTTTTTGTGTAAAAGACATTTTTGTATCAATATGATTTATATGTATTGATGGCTATTAATTTAGCCAGTAGTAGAAAAAGAGGCTCTCTGACTGAGTATTTCTAATGTAATTCTGAAAGGCCATTTTGACTGCAGGTATTAGATTATTGTAATAAGGACACTTCTTTATGTTAGGAGGTTGTTTAATTTTGATACCAATTTTTTTTAAAAAATTAAAAACCGTACTAAAAGGCATTTTATGTTATAGCACATTTTTGTGTGCCTATTGAGATGAAATTAAACTTTAAAAACTTTCAAAGACTACATGACTGGTCGTGCTTGCAGAGAGCAATTAAAAATTAAAACAAAAGGCTCTATTGCATGAAAATTGGGAAAATGTCAGTTGTTAAGTCTTAAAGTTTTTTAAGTTTAATTTCATCTCAGAAGATATGCAGAGATGTGACAAAATGTAAAATGTCTTTTAGTATTGTGATAATTTCTTGTAAAGTTTGTATCAAAATTAAACAGCCTCATAATACTGACCTGGTATTTTAAAAATAAGCAATTGGAAAAAAGGAATAAAGAAAAACTAAGGAATGTGGAAAAGGAATAAGGAAAGGAAAAATAATGAATTTTGCAGAGAAGTGTCCTTATTACAATAGCAAGAGAATTTTTTATGATATTACTAGTCAAGGTTTTTGTGATATTCCCACCTTTTTTAATATACTTTTTTTATCTACCTTATATATTATTACAATATGGATTTGCATTGCAAGATGACTGTTTATTAATTTCTTGTTGTTTTAAACTGATTATGCAGGGTGTGGTAATGAAGTTCCTGGACTGGTGCAATAAAAAGAACACAAAATAAAGGAGCTCAAAAATGGTTTTATTTTTATTAAAAGTAATTGCCACCTGATTGAACGCACTTATTACACCATTCTAAAAGTTTCTGAAAAGAGTCAGTGAAGGTGTCCAAAGAAATGGTGTTCAGTTTCATGGTTACTTTTTGGTTTATATCCCGAAATCTCCTTCCTTTGAGGGCACTTTCACCTTGAGAAAGAGAAGAAGTCTGATAGTGCTAGATCGGTAGAGTAGGGTAGATAGTTGATCTGTACAATGCCATGTTTTGTTAGAAATGTCTTCACAACAAGTGCTGAATGGGCAGGGGCATTGTCGTGCAACAAGAACCAGCTGCCTTTCTCTTGAAATTGCAGCCTCACCCAGGAAATGAACTTCGATAGCCTTTGAAGCACCTGTACGTAGAATGCAGCATTGACTCTCCCCTTCAGGTATAAATTCCTTTTGAACTGTACCCTGTTTGTTGAAAAACATGATCAGCATCAGCTTGATCCTGGATTTCTATAAACAAAACATTTTGGACCTTGGTGATGATTTTGAAGTCCATTGTATGCCCTGATGCTTCATCTCTTGGTCATACTGAAATACCCAACACTCATTTCCAGTAATAATACAGTTGAGAAAATTAGGATTGCCTTTACAAGTCTGGATGAAGTCTTTGCATGATGACACTCTTCATTGCTTCTGCTCATCCATGAGGTTGTGTGGCACAAATTTTGCACAGATCTTTTTCCTTAAATCCTCATTCAGAATTTAACAAGTCATCTCGTCCTTATTCATATCCAACTCATCAACTATCATCTGGAGGGCCAAACGATGATCTTCTGCCATGATTTCCCAAACTTTTGCAAACCTGTCCTCATTTTGAGAGTTTGACAGACTTGCACTTTTTGAGTCATTGCAAACATCCTCACGTCCACCTTTCAACCACTTGTATCATTCACAGTGCTATGACTTAATTTTTCATCACCATGAGCAGTTTTTAACATTTCTTACATTTCTGTTGTAGATTTTCCTAGTTTAAAGAAAAATTTGATATTTGTTCATTGCTCCATTGCAAAATATTGACATGGAGTGTTAATGCTACCAATGAAACTAGTTGTTACTTGAAACCTGTCAGCATGCTGGACCATCTCTGTACCACCATCTGTTGGAAGAAGTTTGAACTACAGCATACCACTTCCATTTATTTCAAACTCATTGAACGTGACAACAGCACTAGTTGGGAAACTTTATTGCCACACCTTGTACAACTCTCAAAAGTTTCTGTTTTAAATTTTCACTTATTATTCAGTACACACATACTTTTATTAGGAAGGCAACTTTCTGTAGAACGTATAGTTTATAAATAAATAAAATAAAGCATTAATTATATGTATTGTGATGTAAATAATAAGTAAAGGAAAGCAATATTTTGAGTTCAGTTAACCATGGTATAATACTCATTATCACAGGCAAGCTATGAAATTACCTACTGTATTCAGCAGTGAAAATACCGTACTGTCAGGTCTGTCATGGGCAGTTGGCAGGTGGAGTGAAAAGAGTCAGGGGGGGTCCTCTGATTGGTATGATCCAAAAAATGATGTGCTGGGGGGGGGGGGGACTATGTGCAAGAATTAATTATGGAGAAAAGGACAGCAAGGAGGCATTCTCCTTGCCTGCATTTAGTCCCCCATTGGGATTTGGGCTGTTTTCAGTCTGGGACTCATGTGCATTACTCCCTGCACCCTAGACTGCAGTGATGAAATTTTTGCATTGTTAATTATAACAGAGCATAGTGACATATAAAACAGCATAATTAAAATGTCCAGAAAAAATTATGTATACAATTAAATTTCACTGATGTGTATTTCTGTTCTTCTGTGGTGGCAATTTTCAATTCATTGTGTCAGTGTATGTATTTCAATTATAATAATATGCTGTTTTTTGTGTGCAGAAGGCTAAGTGGAAGATTACCAATGCATCAGTGATTGAGTGTCTGGTTATGATTGACTCAAAAAAATTTCCACAAATAAGTAGGGTCTCCACACAGAATAACTAATAGAGGGGAAACCCTCTATGGATTATTCTGTGTTTTCAGCCTGTACAACATTCAGATTAGCAGTGAATATACAATTGCACAAATATAATATATACAGTAAAAAGACCATGAAAGTATCACTCCATTATCACTGAAATTCTTGATCTGTCTTTTTATTTGTCTTTTATATAACCTGGCTTTGGCATGTTATGGCCTCTTTTGCTGATGTACTAATGAAACCCAAACTAAACCAAGCATCATGTCTGAAGTAGCCAGTAAAAGCCCTCAAAATTATTAACCATCTATTTTTGTCAAAATATTCTGATCCTGTTTCACACTTCTGTAATAAAACCACTTTAGTGTAGGTGCAAAACTTTTACTGGAAGTGACAAAAATAATATAAAACATAATTTCAGTATTTTAGAAATTTCTTTACCATGAATTAGATACAAGCATATGAAAATAAAATGAAAGAAAATACTATGGATTGTAAGCTCCGAGAACATGAAATAAGGAGAAATTCTATTGATAGAATTGATATTTGCCTGAAATAGCAGTGCTACTGGATACCTTGAAAGAACTCTCATGGTACAAAAAAGCAGTCTGTGAGAAACTTATCACTAATATTGAGATTTGAAGGTCATCTACATACAGCATAATGTAATATGTCAAGCTGGCTGGCTGGCTGGCTGGCTGGCTGGTTGGTTGGTTGGTTGGTTGTTTGGGAATTCCATGATACATCTACTGTTTTTTCATTATGTGCTGGTTTATATGTAAAATGTGTTTATTTTACATACAAACACATTGTGCACCAGTCATTTGTTGTGTTATGATTTATTAAGTATGATGTTCATGGGCTGATTTGCATGTTGTGCAAGCTGAAGACCTCAAAATAAATTGTGAGGAAAACTCTTTTACTCGAGAGTGTCTAACTGCAGCCTCAATTGAAAACACTTTTAAGCATTTCTCTGGTCTTTGACTGTAATAATAAATTGTAAAAGTAAAACTTCAAATAGAGGAAAGACAGTTCTTGTAGAATAGACGTGTGGAAATTTGCCTTTAGCCAATGGGTGGTTGATTGCTGGAACAAACTGCCATCTGTCGTAGAAGTTGACAGCTTAAATAAATTCAAGGCGTAACTAGACAAACATTTGGAGCGAATGGATGGGTGAAATGGGAAGGGTTTTTTTTTTTTTTGGCTGATGCTGTATAAACTTTCTTTCTTGCATCATATGCCTCTATTAATGCTAATGATAATAGGGGGGTGCATTACCCACTTCATTGTCCATTCCCACTAATAACACAGATGAGTATTTTTTATCAAGTGAAAAATATGTTGACTAAACAGATCTTTGGATGCTGATTCTAAATCTGTTCTTGGTTTTCTTCTAATACATCTAGTTTTTGTGATGAGACTGATTATACCACTCGTATACATATTCAGCCAACCTACATGAGTATAATAATAATTATTTATTTATTATTGTTTATACATTCACATATATACATAATCAAATAATTTCATAATTTAATTATTTTATTATAAATTGTTTCAGGTAAGGCCAGTGGATTAGCAAAATTCATTCATTGTCATGCCTTGAAAATGTAAAAATCACCTCAACAAATTGTGCTGTGTATGGGCAGCTCTTTCCTGACCAAATCACAACCAATATTTGGAAAATTTACTAGTTACACTTTAGTTGCCCGCTAGGTGATTAGAATAATGTTGGGCAGCACATTTTATTTGTACCACTTGTTTGAATGGATATGTGACTGGTTAAATATAAGGAAAAAAAAGTTTTCCATACCCATAATAGGGAGGGAGCTAAAATATAATGGTGATTTCATTTCCGTCCTCCTGTAGTTAACTATTTAGCCGACCTTTGAATTGCCCCACACTGTCAGCCTTAACCATCCATGTAGGTAACTTATTCCAGTAATTTATAACTCTCTGGTTAAAATAAAACTTCCTGTAATCCAGTCTAAACATTACATTTCCCCCGTAATTTGAATTTATGGTCCCTAGTTCTAGAATCATTTATAACTGTGAAAATTTCACCCTCATTCATTTTACTTTTGCCTCTCAGAGCTTTAAACACCTCAATCAAGTCTCTTCATGTGGATGACCTTTTCCCGATCTCACCAGGTGAGTTACCCATCTCTGGACACTTCCAAGAAGCTCTGTCTTTTTTTAGGTGCAGTCTCCATACTTGAACACAGTATTCCAAGTGTGGTTTAACAATAGCCTTGTATAATGGGATTGTGATGTTCTTATCTCTACTAGCAAATGTTCAATAAATCATTGATAAGACACCATGGGCCTTCCTTGAAACCTGTCTACAATGCTCTGAGACTTCATGTCTGACCGTATTATAATTCCAAAGTCCCTTTCTTCCACTACTGATTTTGGTTAAACTCCGCCAGCTTATTGGGTTCAAACTGTAAAATTGATAAAAATGTAATTAGAACCAGTCTCATGAATTTTGTAATGAAATTATCTTAACTTGTACACATATTGTCAGCAGTTGTATTATGAAAACTACACATGCTAGAAAAAACTAAGAGCATATTTGAAATTGGTGCAAACTGGTTTAGAAACATGTTAGCATCTTTGGTTAAAAAAAAAAAGTTTCATTTTGCTGATCACTGTAATCTGCCCAATTTTTTTCTTTAAATATATTTCACCAATTAACTTCCACAACACCAAGGGGTAGTTTGTTCCAATAATCAGTTACTCTCTGACTGAAAGCAAATTTCTGTACATCTGTCCTGTAGCCATCTTTTTCAAATTTACATTTATGTCCCCTTGTGTGCATGTGTCACCCATCATAGTATAAGGATGCCATCAGCATTTTGTTAACTGAACTAATTTAAAGCCTTAAACATTTTAGTCATGTTCCCTACCTAACTAATATTTGGGAAGTGATTAAGCTTAGCTGTTTGGATGGATATATTTCAAAGTAGTCTCCTTGACACTGTATACATGATTGCAACACTTCTCCAACTTCTGCCAAATTTTGAAATTGCTGATTGTTCCTGTGTTGTATTCTGAATTATTTCCTCAGACATTACAAATCTGTGACTTTTCAAGGGACTTTAAGCTCGGAAAAAAAATCACAAGGAGCTAAATTTGGTGAGTATGGTGGATGGGGAATCACAGCAGCGGAGTGCTTTTTGAATAGAGAACGTGCTTTGTTAATAAAGAAGAGAGATTTTATGGAAGTATTATGGAAGGAATCTATCAGATTGATTTCAGAGGAATCAGTATTCAACAGAGAATGGTTTCCATGATAATAATATAACAAAGACTTGCACATGTTAACAGAAGCCCAACATTTGACATAATTTTAATTTGTTAAAATAATATTGCTTCAGTGTAGGTTCTTTATAAATTTATGCTTGATTTCCTCCTTTTCTTATGTTTTTATATATCAAATAAGTATTTTAAATATAACCACTACTTATACTTATGTTTCTTCTTTCTGTAGCCCAAGTGCCACAGTCAGTAGCCTTCCTCATTTGTCACTTAATAATGGGACTCCATCTCCTTCATCGTCGCCTCTCCCTATTAAGATCAAGAGTGAGCCAATATCGCCACCTCGAGATGGAATGAACCACACTCTACATAGACCACCCTCTGTGCCAGGTCACCCTTTGACCTCTTCAACCTCTTCTTCCCCGGATACAAGTATTCTTGGTACTGACTATGATGGACCTTCCAAGAGGCCTCGTCTGATAGCTGAAGGTTGGGCAACGTAGTGTACATCACTAGAAATAGAAGAGTTCCAGAGATTATCTCTGTGTGGTGATTGCTTGTTGTGGCATTATGACCTAGTCCCACAGGGGGGCATCCATCCTATAGTCAGCACCAGTTTTAATCAGCAGGTCGATAGCGCCACTAGCACAATAAAACTTTAGTGGTGCCAAGTGTGAAACTTTCTCATTGCTTGTTGCCAACTAATCAGTGACTTGTGGCGCCCTCGTGTGGGCATTTGGGACAACATGGCTGCAATGTCTACCTCTCAGAAACAGCAGTGCTCCTGATAGTCATAGACAGTGGACAAGAAAGGGCAACACTGTGGGAGTGCTGGATGCAGTGCATTCATCAGTGAAATTAATAGGTATGCAACCTGCATGTGCATCTAAATCCAAACCAGTTAGAAAATAAAGCAAAACTCTCAGTGGCAGCCAGGATGGCTTCCCTTGTGGATTCTTACAGTCCGCAGTTGTACCATTAACCCTGAAACATCCTTTTTCCCAACTAGGACTTGCACTGCCAGTATTCACAGCACCAGTTACTCTGTCCTTTCTTCCCCCTTCTCCTTCCCCACCTCTTCCCTGCCTTTGTGTGATGCAGACACGGGTCTTATGTATCATGTTAGCGAGATGGCCCTAGTATACACAGTAGGGAGGATTTTATACCAAAGCCTGTTCAGAAGACATAAATTATGACTGACTCCAAAGATATTGTTTGGAATTTAGAAAAGAAATTTTTCTAAAGCTAATGCTTGTTGTTGTTGTTTCAGTGGTTTTGTTAAACTTTCAGTTTGTAGGAATTGGGGAAGGGCTCTATTTTTCACTAGGTACATTCCCTCAGAGCACATAGTTTTCCTTCATAAGTATAACTGCAATTTGATGACATTAGGTGTCCATTTTTTCTTTGCTGTCTTTTCTTTAGGATCTGCAGGGTATTGCTAAAATGAGCTGTATTGTTGAGAAATATAGTACTTAATCTGGGAACCCTTTTAACTGCATTCATTAAGATCTGGTTTATTTAAAGTAATGTTCTCTGTTACTTTACATCCATTGGTTGCTAGCAGCAACAAATTTTTTTTTTTTTTTTATTCTGTCCACTGGTGCAACTTACCAGAAGTGTGCAGAAGTTTTAGTGCATTGTGATAGATTGTTTGCTTCTTAGTTTGTGAGACTTTGTGCAATATGATCTTGCTTGTTTGAACTTTTGGACTGGTACTTGGTAGGTTTCGATACTTGTAATTTTTTTTCAGGATACCCCATTTCCCTTAACAAAAAGTAATGTCAGCATTAGTATATACCTGTGTGGAGTGTTGCTTGTGTTGGTAGCCAACAGCTAAGCACAGAAGAACTTGTGATCCAGTTATCTAGATAATGTATTGTTAGATGATATTGTCAGTTTTTTGTACTGAAGAGAGTTATATGGCCAGATAAAGCTAATTGAAGGGAGAAGCAGGCTGGCTAGCCTATGAAGGACATTTAGAAATGTACAGTAAAGAAAATTTATTTGTAAATTAAAATGATGCTAAATGAATACAAATTTTATAGCAATGTACAGCTAAGGGATATATAGGTAAGTAGTTCCGATAGAATTTACTGGGCTAATGTGCCTCATACAGATATTTGCATTTCACAGTCCACATAAAAACAAAAAAAGCATGCTTCAGCACCACTAAATATGACAATCATTCTGTGTTCTAAACACCATATGCCTTTCATAAATGCTCACAGTTAGATAAAAATTGATTGAAAACCTGCTACTTTTGCACCAGGTACATATATTTGTCTTTCATGCCTTGCTTGCAGGATCTGCCATTCTGTAGTTACAACACTGTATAACTAGCTCCAATGGCATAAAATCATCATAGTCTTTGTAGATCATGCTAGCATTCAGATAGATAGTATTTGTCTTTCATGCCTTGCTTGCAGGATCTGCCATTCTGTAGTTACAACACTGTATAACTAGCTCCAATGGCATAAAATCATCATAGTCTTTGTAGATCATGCTAGCATTCAGATAGATAGTTAATAGATACCTGGCATCCTATTGTTATCAATTATGTGCAAAACAGCAACTTAAAAATATAGTTTTAATAGAATAATAAATTTCCTAATTTATTTTAGAACTTGCACAGAATATTTATATATTATGTGAGTCTGTGTGTGCATAAATTGTATATTTAATTGAATCATTAAAAAAAAAAAAAACAATAAACAGTTGCAATTTATATATAACAAAGTGTATAAATGTATTTTTGTACATCATATCACTGGCCAGGAATTGAAACAATTTCTTAAGAGTGCTTAAAAATCAAAATTTGAGTGCTACTGATTGTTATTAAAATATGAATGTTAATAGTGAGTTCAGAAGAAAAAGTTCTTATATAATTTAGGGAATTATTTTATTTCTTTAATTATGTTTACCATAAAATTAATTTGCCTGTCTTAAGATGTTTATATGGAATATTACATGATTTTGGTCTTTGCGATATACTGTAATCAAAGTGCATAATTAATTTTTAGAGTAGAAATGGAACCAAGTTTTACATCTGCTTAAATACAAGCGAAATTAAAGAGGCAAATGTTATATTTTGTGGTTTTGATCGGTTTTTTTTAAAAAAACATAATTTGAACGAGAAATATAAGTGATAAAATAATTAATATATATAAATGTATAGATACTCATTAAAATTGAAGTCTTGAATAAGTGGTATTGCTCTCAGAAACAATATATATTTGAATGTATTTTGGCCTGATAAACTTTCTGTACTAAAATAATAGTAAATATCTGCCATGGTATATTTACTTTTGGGATATAACTGTAACTGCCAGTGGTAGATATACATAGATATTAAACAACAGTTTTAATCTTATTCTTGTACTGGCTGTTTATGCTGTGCTCTGAGAGTACCTTTTCTAAACTGATACTGGTATGGTCCATTCAAAACAATTTTCATTCTGGTTTTGGTCATTTTTGACCCTACCTTTCCTCATATTACACTAACATTACGATTGTTCATCCTCTGTTCTTCCTTCCAGCATATTTGTCACAACTTCCTCACTTAATGTATATCTGTGATACACAACCATCATGCAATCACATCAAATGCACTGTTTTTCTTTTATCTATAAAAATTTGAATTTTTTCTCTCCTTAATTACTATTATCTTCATCTTATGAATAAGCAGGGCAAAATTCCACTCACAGTGAAATGTTTGTAAAAACATCACCTTGCAGTTCACCTAGTGATATCATTGGCCTTAACTAAATTTTCCATATGGTTGGCATGATTTAAGCCCTTTTCACATTGCGATTTTATTTTTGATCATTGAAACAGATTTTGCAATTTTTGAAATCATTTTATGAATCTCTGTCTCTCCTGCAAAAGTTTATAAAATGAGATTTTTTGTATCCAGTGTAAAACAGAAAAATCTTTTAATGAATAGAATTTCATTTAGCTGGCCATAAGTATTTTTCTTACTGGTGCTGATTTATGTAAAAATCATAGAAATATTAAGGAATAAAATTTTATTAATTCATTTTAAATACAAAATTATTAATATTGGATTATTTCAGCTGTATTATGCCATTAATATTACATTATTCAGAAAATTCTGTTCCACTTTGTGTAGCATTAAACTGGTAAATGAAATTCTAAGATCGTATTCGATATTGTCAGCACGTTATAGCATAATCCTTTCACAGGCTAACTTGTGCCATAAATTCAGACTTGGTTGTGCCATTTTTTAGATTATAATATTTAGGGTATTGCATAATACTCAGCAAATCTCCTTTGTGGAAATAAGAAGTCAGAAGGAAATATATTGCAAAGGCAGTGGTTGGATTTACGTAAAATTGTTGATCAGGTTCTCATGTTCCATTATTAATCTTAGAATTATGTACATGTATATTAAATGTACTTAATAGTTTAAGTGAATGTTGTCATCTGTAGTCATCAGCATTTATAATATTGTAATAAGAAATATGTATATACATATATATATATATATATGTTTGTGTAAGACACTCACTAACCAAATAGTTAGTGATGTAACTCTCATTTGAGATTAAAGTGCTCCACATCATATAAATTAAAACTTCACGTGGTACATAGCAATGCTGTGGACTCTGAGGAATGTACATTATAAACTTCATAATGTGACTGATATTTTTAAGTACTTCTAAAGACTTCATGAAGTGAGTTGTAGCGTGCCGTGCAAAACCGTTATTTATATTAAAAAAATACTTCTCCTTTCATGATGATTCCTTATCATTTACACATGGTATATTGATTAAATTTTTGATTTAACAGCTTAATGAAAACAATGGCATTTTTAGCAGAAGAGAGCAAATATTTACAAGAAAAATAATTCTTTACAAAAATTTTTTCTGAATTTTACATTTCATTTATATTTATTATTATTATTATTATTTTTTTTTTTTTTGAAATTTTAATTGTCCTATCAGCTACAGCCATGATTACTAGTATTATTTTTTTTATTATTCCCACTCTGAAAATTTATTTTACTTAGTGCCTGAATAGTTTTAAATGAGTGCACCAGCATGTTATCATCCATTCCAACACATACTGGTTACCTAGTGTAAATGTCAAAGCAAATGTACAAAATAGAAGTATGGGAATGATATTTTTAGAACTTTTGGCTTTCATATGCTATTGACTGGAACAACATTTTGTACTTTGCCTTCCTTCCAATAGATAAATCTAAATCATTGGAACTTTCATATGCACTTTTCCAGTTGTAATTTTGATTTTTAATTTGCAACATTAGATACATAAAATTTTGGGTAGATAATTGTAAACTGATAGCAGTTCAAAATGCCAGATTTTCAACATGACCAAACTGGGATGTGGAAACTTATTTCATGTGTTTAGTGTTTTTTTAGTGACAATGCTGTTTTAACGTAGCATGGAATCTCATGAAAGTGCTTGCACCTGCGTTAAGCAAAATGTAAATTATGCTTTGCCTTATTTCTTAATGAGTATTATATTGTAAATACATGATTCTTCAATAGAATAGCTGCCTATTACCGACTTAGTGGCATTAGTTCTTATTTTAGATATTTATATAATAGTTATTTTTGTGCAAACTGTTTAGATGCTGTGAATATACTGTGTGATTGGACATTGAAATGGCCATGTTACTGATTGTGATATTAAATTAGTCACACTGAGAATACATAGGCAAGGGTGCCTTCTATTTCTTATTGCACAAGCACTTGTATAGACCTTCGCTAGGCAGCCAGCAGTTCTCTTCCTTCTCCTCCTTACACATGTTGGGTTATGTTGTAATTTGCTGTTTAAAACGCATGTTGATATTGTAGACCAGTTTGCCAGTAAAACTGTTGGCACCAAAAACACATCTTGCAGATATTCGTGTATTTTTATCTGCCTGTCAGAATAAAGCTATTAGTACTATTATAAAGTTTCGGTTCTTATTTATTGTGTACAGTTGTAATCACCATTTCAGATTCCTGTAATAGCAAATCCTACTGAAAATAAAACACGTATTAAAGATAATCATCTAATATTGGAATTTTGGTTTACATGTTTATATAAACTGCTGAATTAGGTTAGAGCAAACACTTGAAGTATAGGGTGTCCCAAATTAACTCTAGGTAATAATAATAAAAAAAATTAAATTGAATAAGTTTTTTATTTTATCGAATCAGATAAATTTCTGATGTTCACATCACAATTTCACAACTCAAACATCAGTAACATTGGTGTAGGCACCATTGTTCTCGACTCACAGGATGATATGTCGCCATGTACAGTTATTCATTTTTTGTAACATTTTGGGTGTGATGCATTGGAATGCAGTGTGAATAGCTTCCTTAAGTTGCTCTGTTGTTTCATATCTGTTTTGGCAGACTTTCTGCTTAATAGTACCTCAGGATGAGTTATCACAAGTTATGAGATCTGGGCTTGGCAGAGCCAAGGAAGCAGTGCAGGTAGTCTTTCAGAACCCCTACCATTCAACCTTCCTTCTCAAACCACTAGAGCATAGCGAAGTGGCACACCATCTCAGTGGAATAAGTAACTATCATTGATACCCAGGACATGAAGTTGTGGAACACACCATTCACAGTGCATGTCCAAGTAACTGTTTTGCATCACAGAACCATTAAAGAAATAAGGTCCTATTAGGTGTCTAGTACTAACTGATGCCCAGAGCATAACATGGAGTGGGTTGTTTTCAATTTATTCATAAAAGTGTGAATTTTCTGTACTACAGACAACATTTTAAAGGTAAGTGGCACATGCATTGGTAACCAACACTTTGCTTTGAGAAGCAAGTGTGTGGACTGTGTGAAGCAAATTCTCACAAGTTTGTCTCTTTCTGTCCATATCTTGATCAGACAACCTATTCACAAGTTTAGAGCAGTAAGGATGAAACTGAAGATCTTTCTGCAAATGTCTGTATAAGGTTGACTTGGGTATTCCCATTTCTGCAGAACGTTTACATTTTACACTTGCTTTCTTGCATCACATGCCTCTATTATTACTACTACTACTATGTTTTCGTATGGATTTCATAGGCAAATAATGAACTGATTCAATGTTTCCACTATTTTTGGATCGTGTTCTTGGTCTTCCCGAGTGTGGAGAATCTTTAATATTTTCTGAGGCAAATAACTTCCTTTCCCGTGCAAGAGCTGTTGCTTTTGTTGGAGGTTCTCTATTGAAATGTTGAAAATCCTGAAACACCCATTCAAGATTCATCCAATGTGTGGTCTTTCATGCACCCATACTGCCATTATTATGCTTTTATCAATTGTAAAAGGACTCTGCCATGATGCTTTCTGTAAATTAAAAAATAATTTTAATAAACAAATTAATATATTAAAATATACACTGAGTGATCACTGAATTATGACCACCCTTATGAAAAGTGAATGCAACCCGTTGACCACATGAGCTATGAGAGTGCGCAGTTAGTCGACCCATGTAGTATAGATAAGGTGTCAGTGGTTCAGTAGGTAGTAAAATTCCGAGTGTGATGGGTAAAAGGAAGGATTTATCGGACTTTGATAAAGGACAGATTATGGGAACTCAACGAGCTGGTGCCTTGATTTCCCAAACGGCTGAACTGGTGAGGTGTTCAAGAGCCGCTGTAGTTAAAGTGTACCAGGACTGGCGTCAAACAATGACCCGATGGCAAAACTGCAGAGGTCATACGACTCGTACAGGCGAACAGGTGCAGCACTGTTCAAGAGTTGACTACCCAATACAATGTGGGCTAACTTGGAACGATATCTGGCATGACTGTGTCGCGCGTATGGGCTATACGAGCAGACGACTCCTATGGCATTCCCTGCTAATCAAGGTTCAATGGCGTAAAAGACTTGCCTGGTACAAAGAGCATGCAAGTTTGACGTTAGAAGACTAAGGTGTGCTGGTCAAATGAGTCGCATTATTTACTCCACACTGGATGGTCCTGTACTGATTTCGCATCGGCAACATGAGGCTCTTGATCCATCATGCATGGTATGAAAAGTGGAGGCAGTGGTATGGTGTGGGGCATGTTTCACTGGCAGGAACTTGGACCCCTGGTGCACGTGGAACAACATATCACCGGTCTCCACTATCGTCAACTGCTTGCTGACTGTGTACACCCCGCTCTGTTACACTTTTTCCCGAACAGTGATGGTGTCTTCCAAGATGACAATGGACAGAGCCATCGGGCACTTGTTGTGCAGGAATGGTTTGAGGAACACAGTTCTGACTTCCAGCATATCGATTGGCCTCCGAACTCCCCCGATATCAATCCCACAGAGCACTTGTGGGACACTATGGAAAGGCACATCAGGCATCTGGATACACCAATCACCTCCATACCTGCATTGCTGGCTGGCTGCATTACACACAGCTTGGTTGGCCATACCTCCCGAATGCTTCCGACATTTTGTTGAATCAATGCCATGTCGGATAGCTGCTGTACTGAGGCAAAATGAGAACCTATGGAGTATTAGGTAGGTGGTCATAATTCAGTGATCACTCAGTGTATTTTATAAAAAATATATATAAAAAGAGGATTTAGTATTTATAAGACCTTTTGGGACACCCTACACAGTTTCATTTTACTCTTTTAAGAAACTAACAAGATTGAAAATCAACTAAAATTTATCTGCACATATATGAGGAAGTTTTAGTTTAAAAACCTCAGTAACTAGAGCCTCAAAACGATTTGCTTTTCAACAGTACTTCCTATTAAATTTTTGAGTCTAAATAGAAAAAAAGTAAGGTCTGAAGTTGGAAAAATAAAACATTTTTGTACAGAATTCTGCCAATTTACATATCAGTGAAATAAGAAAATATGTATTTTTTTTTTTTTTTTTTTATATGTAATTCTTTTTTCTACAGGCAATTCTATCTTCTGGACTACAGCAATACTGGAAAGTCATTTTATTGATTACAATGATTCTGTACAAAACAATCTTCGATCAAGTATTAAATGATTTGTAAACAGTTGCAAAGCATATCAGTAGGTCATACTGATATTGCCGAATTCTTTGCTTGTGCACTTGGAAACTTGCTGCTTTGTGATTTTCTAGTATAGGCAGTGTATAAACAGCAAAGCACTTCCATATAGAAATTCTGGTTTCCTTCTGTTTGATTAGTTTAATTTCAGAAGTTTCCGGTACAGTGTTACCACTGGGAAAGACAGATGTTGATATGCGACTCTGTGGTAGTATGAAAATAAGTGACATTAGAATCATCCTGGTTACAGAGTACTGCCGAGATAAAAGCTGAAACATAGTACTGTTTTTGGAAAGACTGCAGAGGAGTTTCTTACATGTAAATGCTGAATTGGTATAAATTTTATGACCCATATACAAAGGTTATAATGTTTTTCATAAAGAATTAGACCAGACAGTGGCCAAACCCATATTACCCATATGACATATTACAAAAGCAGCACATGTCACTTTGCTTTTGTCAGTGCCATGCCTCCCAGTTTGGAAAAAACACAAATTAGCAAGCAATTTTAAAAATCAGAAATGAACATAAATATAGTTTAAATTCCACTTTTATTGTAATTATGACCCAGATTTCAAATTTTAAATGCTCTATCTCTATATAAAAGGGAAGCAGGAAATATTTAATGGAAGAAAATTACAATAATCTGCAAATTACAACAATAATTCAATTGATGGGACTCTAGGTTCATTCACTGCCCTTTGCTGTTAGTGCAGGTACGTAGAATTGCTGGTGAGCTCGTGAAATCAATTCAGTAAGGACAAACATTTATTCATTAACCTGTATTAAATTTTATAAATGTAAATTTTTTCATAAAGTTTCTTTATGTAGTCAGCAAAATATTAAGTGGTGTCAGGTAAAGATTAGTGGGGAAGAGGGGAGACCATCTTTCAAGCAGCAAACCATTGGCAATTATAAGTATGTAATAAAGGCAGATTATTGTAATTTTCTTCCATTAAATATTTCCTGCTTCCCTTTTATATAGAGATAGAGCATTTAAAATTAATTATCTAGAAAAAATTGACTGCACGAAACTGTCTCAAATAACTGGGATTCTACCATACTACCTATTGAAAATTTTTGTTTCCTGGGACTATTTTTTTAATTAAAAAACACACACACACTGCAAAGATGTGGCATGCAAACAGGCAAAAATTGCTACTTTACTAAAACAAAGAATGTAAGGATTTTTAAGTTAAAAAAAATCCAAAGGAAATCAAAGAAATCTAAAGGAAATTTAAAATAAATGTGTTAACTGTCAAAACATATTCAAAATACAAGATTTTCTGTCTTGATTTTTTTTTGAAAAATTACAAAAAAAAAGTCTGCTCATAGCAGAAAAAAAAGCTAATTTTCTGCTACAACTTTCTACCACAGTTGCAATGTGGCCTAGATTTTTACCTGGACAGCTTGATGCTAGTCTGCAAAAAATATTTGTGCAAACAAAAATACCTTCCCCCCAGACATTAAAAAAAAAAAAATTATGATTTTTATAATAACTAGGAGGCTTCACCCCCTGCTTGCTGCACTCACTTCTTTTGATAAAGTAAAATAAAATACAGAAGCTTTCAACATTGTCTTTGTCTCTTTCTCTGTCAATGAATACATAAATACTAAGTAGTGTATTAATTATAACATTCTACTGTTGGCATTCTGGCAAGCAGACGTGCCTATTGTGACATTAAAGAAGCATAGATAAGAGGGGGATTAAAGCAGGATTAGTGAAGTAGAGCAGGATTTCAAAGGTTTTTTAGTAGTTTATTTTAATAAGTTTTTTTCCCCGTAATAGCTTGATTTATTTTTTTATATTATAAAAAATTATTTACTAATCTTTATTAATGATTAGTAAATTTCATAATGGTTATTACAAGATCTGCCTTGAACACTTCATCGGAGGGTACCATGATTCATACGGAAATAGCCAGTTGCGATTTCCGGGTGGGTCATGATTTTATCCTTTGCAGAACCAGTGGCATGTATTCCAAGGTTGACCTAGTGGATAATCCTAGCTCACTTGGAGATTCTTTTCTTTGTCACTGTTGTAAGGAGTGCACCGATCTTAAGTTACAATTTGGTGCATTGCTAGAACAATTTGAGTCACTGAGAAAACGGGTGCTTGCCCTTGAGAATAATGTAACTGGGAGCTCGTCAGCGACTCAAGACTCTAGCAACCTACCAAGAGATGCACTACCGATTCGGGCCCCAGAACAATAACAAAGTACAAACTACTCTGGTTCAAAAGAATTTAGTTCTATTAGGAGACTATTGTCAGGGAAACAGGAAATATTTTTTGTAATAAGGATAGGTGGACTAGAACCAGGGTTTGTCTGCCGGGAGCAACTATTAATAATGTCATTAACAAACTGTCGGATTTTAAGGGGGGAAAAGAGAATATTATTATTCATGTGGGGACTTATGACATTAAGCATGCACGATCTGACAATTTGTTAGACAAATATAGGACCATGCTGAAAAAATGTTGCGAGTTAGGTCACAATGTCTATGTGTCTGCAATTCTGCACAAGCACAACAGGAGGGATTATATGCTGAATGCCTTGTGGATTAACTCAACACTTGAAGGACTCTGCAAAGCTTTTGGGGGGAAATTTCTATCAGCTTGGCCCGCACTTGTAGGTAGAAGGAATCTGTTTTGTAGAGACAGGATACATTTAAACAAAGGTGGTGCAAAAGTTTTTGCCAGTATTATTGAGGATACCTTAAAAGGTTCAGGGAAACTGCTATTTTGGGGAGACAAGGGTAATATAGATACATGTTTATCTGATAGTATTGGTCAAATTAACTCTTGCACATACCTCAAGATTATTGGTTTGGTACCCCAACAGAACATAGTAGCAAGGTGTTCTGAGGGCAAAAGTGTTTCAAATGAGCAGGTAGCAAATGCCAGGGAAGTAAGCTTAAATAACTTTAAGGGGTGTGTCAGGGTAGTTAACTATACAAGAACACTAAGTCAATAAAATGAGTGAATTTGAACTACTTGTTAGGACAAGTAATGCTGACATAATAGGGCTTACAGAAACGTGGTGCCACCCAGAGATAAGGGATGATAAGTTGCAATATGGTATGTATAATATATTTAGGAAGGACAGGGAAGATAGAATGGGTGATGGAGTCATGCTTCTTATCAAAAGTAGCCTGAGCACGATGAAAACTTTCCCAGATTCAGACGTTTCGCATGCTAGTATAGAATCTGTATGGTGTGAAATAGTTGGAAGTAGAGGTATAATGAGAGTGGGAGTAATCTACAGGCCAGGTGATTTTGAAGATTATAATGAGAGCTGCTACGTGGAATGGAATGGGCAAGTAAGTGTGAATGTCTTATTATGGGTGATTTAAATTTGCCTCTAATTGATTGGAGCAAATGGAAGGAAACCACATGGGGGACAAAATTTTTAAATCAACTAGATGATTGTTATTTGTATCAACATATCAGGGAAAGTACTATGGAAAAGAATACTGTAGACCTCATCATCACCCACGAACCAGAAGACATAATAGGGCTGACAGTACAGGAACCAGTAGCAGGAAGTGATCATGGAGTTCGACGTAGTTAAAGGCAAAGGAAATTACGATGCCTTAAGATGCTACATGGCCTCTATTAACTGGGTAGATATCACAGAGCAAATACAATTGAATTATGGTATACCTTTAAAACACTAATCACAGAAGCCTTGAATGCTTATATACCGGTGCCTCCGTAGCCAGGAGCAGCAGTGCATAGCACACGCTTCTAGATTAGACCAGGGTTTGAGCCCGTGACCACCAAGTACGGGGGATGTGGAAAGGTCGGAATGACCACCGCATATCCCCGGAGCAATATGGCCTTAGTTGCTAATGCTCCAAAAACCAAATAACAACAGCTTAAAATACTCCACAAGGAGCATTCCAAGTTGGATGAATAATGAAATTGCCAGATTACTTGAGTAGAAAACGATGGCATGGAAAAGTTACAGAGCAATAAAAAGTACTGAAGCCGATAACAGCTACAAATTGATCTGTAATAATGCCACTGAAAAGGTTAGGCTGGCAAAGGCAGATTATGAAAAATCGCTGGCAAAGAGAATTTTAAAAGAATTCTTCACATATATAAATGCAAAGAAGAGGACAAACCAGATCGGACCCTTATGAAATGGACATGGGATAGTATTAGATACCCCAGCTGAAGTTGCAGATGAACTCAACAGTTACTTTGTATCGATATTTACAGAAGAATTCTTCACGTCAATGAGAAATTCTGGGAATTAAGTTGAAAAAAATTTAATTAATGATGTTGAAATTTCACACATTTATTTAATGAAAAAACTTTCGAGCCTACAGGCCAGTAAGGCTCTTGGAGTAGAAGGCATTTACCCTTTAATCTTAGGGGAGGTGGCAAGTGAATGCATTGAACCATTGAGGCTAATTATGAGAGCATCACTGGACTCTGGAGTGATTCTGTTGGATTGGAAAAGTGCCAACGTATCTCCAATATATAAGGGCGGTTCTAAGAGTGAAGTGGGAAATTACCGGCCAGTTAGTCTAACTTCAGTAGTAGGGAAAATCATGGGGACTACGATCAAGGGTGGAATTCAGGATCACTTAGATAGAAATGGAATTCTGAAGGATACTCAGCATGGTTTTGTAAAGGGAAAATCATGTTTCACTAATCTGGTTAGCTATTTTGACAGTGTCACTCAGGAGCTGGACTTAGAGAATAATTTCGACATTGTTTATTTGGATTTCAGCAAAGCATTTGACTCAGTCCCACATAAGAGGTTACTTTATAAGCTGGAACAGGTTGGAATCACAGGGAAAGTCCTTAGATGGATAGCAGGGTGACTTCAGAGCAGGAGGCAGAGGTTTGTGATAAATGGTTATTCCTCAGATTGGGTTGATGTAAGAAGTGGGGTTCCACAAGGTTCAATATTAGGACCATTGTTGTTTTTGATTTTCATAAATGACATTGATGAAGGGATAGAGGACATGATGTCCAAATTTGCAGATGATGTAAAGATTGGTAGAATAGTTAATGATTGCTGCCAAGCAGAGCTTCTTCAGAATGCCATAGATAGACTTCAGAGATGGTCAGAAAAATGGCAGCTATGCTTTAATCCAGCAAAGTGTAAAGTATTGCACCAGGGGAAGAGTAACCCCAGAATAACTTATACACTTGGTGGAGTTGAACTAAAGCAGGTAGTGGAGGTAAGGGACTTGGGTATTACAATACGGTCAGATATGAAGTTCTCCGAGCATTGAAGATTGGTTGCAAGGAGGGCCCATGGTATCCTATCAATGATTTATCGAACAATTGCTAGTAGCGATAAGGATGTCATAATCCTATTATATAAGGCTATTGTTAGACCACACTTGGAATACTGTGTTCAAGTATGGAGACTGCACCTAAAGACATTGTTCTTCTTGAAAGGGTCCAAAGACTGGTAACTTGCCTGGTAAGATTGGCAAAAGGGCGTCCATATGAGGAAAGACTTTGAATATGTGGGTTGCACAGCTTGGAAACTAGGCAGCTTAGAGGAGATTTGATTGAGGTGTTTAAGGCTCTGAGAGGCATAAGCAAAATGAATAAGGACGAAATTTTCATGGTTATAAATGATTCTAGAACTAGGGGCCATGATTTCAAATTACGGGGGGAGTTGTTTAGACTGGATTGCAGGAAGTTTTATTTTAGCCAGCGAGTTATAAATTACTGGAATAAGTTACCTACATGGGTGGTAGAGGCTGAGAGTCTGGGGAAATTCAAAGGTCAGCTGGATAATCACCTAAGGGAGGAGGGAAATGCATAAGTTGTCCATTTCCTTTTCTCTTATTAATTTTTATTATTATTATTTTTTAATTTTCTTCTTATTATTATTAATTTGTTTTTATTCTTATTTTGTTTTATGTATTTTTTGTTATTTTATTTTAGTATTATTTTTATTTTTTTGGCTGGTGCAACATAAGCCATAGGCTTCCTTGCACCATGTGGCCATTACTAATACTAATATTTTGAATTTATGTAATTATAATTATTACAGAATTCTTACTATTTATTTTTCAGATCTTTTCAGATTTATTGTACATGAGAATTTCTCTCATGTATAATGAAATAAGCAATGTAAAATTCAATGGAAAGGAATGGATTCAGTGAAACCATTTTCCTTGTCAGTTATACCAAGTTTTAAAAACTGGCATAACATGTAGATCTACCCATGAACAAATGTGTACAGACATAATATCCAATAAACTATATAAACTGGTATTCTATGACTAGCGCTGTACTTGATGCACAAAAAAAATCTCTAAACAGCTAATTAAAATGACCTGAGTACATAAATGTTCTCAATGTTTTAGATAGGCTGTGCAAAGGGCATGCTTTTCTACACAAGATGGCAAATAGTAAAAATAAATACTCCACATGAGATAGAACAAAAAGATATTTAATGGCTGAAAAGTATAAATTTTAACTTGTAAAAGAATTTTAAAAATAGTAATTTAATTCTGTTTTAAACTTCTAGATCAGGGCTCAGCACTGTACATATTACTGTACAGTCTATCCACAGAAAAGAGTAACTTTTATTGCACTAAACATTTTACAGTACCGTAACAATGTAATACATAGAAAAGTATTACATCGTACAATACAGTAAAAAATTATTTTGATATACAGTTGATGATATACAGCATATTTTGATATACAATTGATGAAGCAATGCTAAAAGTTTCACAAAATCATTTTATCCTTAACAATACAATTTTGCAATTCTCGACTTTTCTACAACTTGTGTTTTGAAGCACTACAGTATTCTGGGATACTTGATTTTATTTTAGGTGGAATGTTTAACCCTCCATCACTCACACCACTAGTTGTAGCAAGGTCACTTGCATGGCATCTATTTAACCCCTCTTTTTTGTTTTAATTATAATTTTTTTTTTTACTGAATTGAAAGCATAATATATTAATTATGATTTGCTAAACCAAATTTAAAAAAATAATGAAAAAATAAATGAGAGAAGCCAACAATAATAATAAAAAAGTATTTATCATATTTTTTAGAATTTTCAATTTCACTGATCCCTAGATGCTCACAGGACATCTGACAGACTCAATGTGAACATCTGTATTTTTGTGAGCTGTTCGTGTTTAGCCACTGAAATCAGCTCTATGGGAAGATTAGACACATTGGCTCCTCACAGATACCACGTGGGAATGCGAGTTGCCCAGAAGAAAGGCAGATGCTTCTGTTCACTTGGTATCTGTTAAATGCCTCATAGATCATAGTATACTGAAATAAAAATAGAAAATACAGCATAACCAGTTAGAGAATATTGGCAGGCAAAGGTACACGAGAGAAAATGATTTCATTTACAAATTAAAAAAAAAAAAAATTAAAAGTTGTGCCTGTCAGACATAGTATGTTAACAATGGAGGGTTAAAAACAAATATAGGCTAATTACACAGACGCTTCCCAAACTAAAAAATTTCTGTATATACTATTTGAAAAAAAACAAAAAAAAAAAAAAAACAAAGCACAGTTCAGATGTTAGTTTATTACAGGATAACCTGGAAATGAAATAAAAAGTCTTTGAATTCCCCCATACACATACAAATGGATGTAATTTGCTACATAGATGTTCTTAAAAACACAACAAATTGTTGTGTTTGTAAAAACAAAGTGAACAAAAGCATCTAAAAATTGTTTAAGATGCTTGATAAATAAATTAGTACTTATAATCACTTATAACAAGGCAAACATGCTGTAATTTCAAAGCAGCTGTGTTATTAATGACTTAAGTATATATGACTTAAGAGTGTGGGAGAAGCATGGTTAAAACTTATGGCTTTCAGAAAAAATCTCGATTCTTCACATCATACTGTCTTGTTTTTTTCCCGTAAATAGGCAAGAACTAAATTTTCCAATTTTCAGGTGGTTTGCCGTTTCCTAAAATAGAAAATTGATTGCTGGATTTGATAGGGTCAGGTATAATGAAGAGACTATTACAAAATTATATTTGCATCTTTATTTTAATTTGGAATATTGGGAAGAGACTTTGTAAGAGACTTTGTGTATGTTGATTGGTAGTTGCTTAGATAGCAAAATGATATCACTGATGCTCGTGCAATTGAGGATAAAAAAAAAATGAGTATTAGAATTTCAAGTGATGCAAGGAAGCATATATTTGTATCTGCCAATGAAAACAAGGTATGGTACACATTGCATTACTCGTCAGGTACCGTTTAATTTCAAATAGCATACCTGAGGGATTCAAAACTTCTCCCTTCAAAAGTTTTTAGCAAAATCTCATCACGTGATGTTTACACAATGGGAAGCTGTGCATTGGGACTTTTGCAGCAGTGTTTATTTTATGCAGTAGAGCGTATATGCAGATGATATGGGTACATATCAACACTAGTGACAAAGAACATAGGAAAACTGGGTAACTACCAAAGGTCTTGCACCTGTAGGGCCTTACAACTGAAAGTTTCAAGTCAGCTTATATAAAGTTCAAAAATTCGGTCTAGTTATTTGAGGAATCAGCAGTCCACAGAGATCCCAGTGCAAAATCCTGCATGTTGCTATAGTTTTAAAAAATAATATTTTAATATGAAATTATTTATATATAAATTCTTTATTGCTGATAAGTACAGAACATGCACTAGAGACAATAATACTCATCACGGAGACATTGGCCAGGAGTTTTACATTATAAATGAGATTAATTGGCAAAAAAAAAATTTACCGTTACATGGGAAATTATGAGTTACACAAAATTAAACATGTAAAAATGAAATTATAATAATGAAAATATGAGGACTGAACGTCATATGGAGGAAATTATCCCAGTTCCACAGATGTAATCCACTCGAGGATCATGTGACGGTATTTGTAATCGGTAGGCAATTTCTGAAGTTCGACTCCAAGATGGAGCAGTTCCTAAATTTTGGGGAGTGCCTGGGCAGGTGGAAACTGACTACACAGTTTCAACCGGTTGTATTTGAGGATTAGTGTATCTGAGGGCTCTGAAAAATATAATTAAAAATAATTACTTATTTCCTTTATAGTTTTATAGCTGTATACTTTCATTTTTAAAATCAAATTCTTTTATGTAATCAGAAAATTGTTTTTTATTCTTTCTGAAAACGAAAAAAATAAAAATAAAAATAAAATACTGTGCGTACGTAGTACATTGCCAGCGTATAGTGAGTGGTGCACATGCTCCCTGACAATTCACAGCACATAGACCAGCAGATATAGTTAGTGTCGCGCATGCTCAGTGAAGTCGGAACTTCGTCAGAATATATAGACCGGCAGATACGGAGAGTGTTGCGCATGCTCCGTGACAATTCCCAGCACGTAGACTGGCAGACACAGCAGCAATCGAAAAATAGAGTGAGTGTTGCGCATGCTCCGTGACAATTCCCAGCACGTAGACTGGCAGACACAGCAGCAATCGAAAGATAGAGTGAGTGTTGCGCATGCTCAGTCAAGTCGGAACTGCCCGTCATGATACGATTCACAACAGTTCCGAGCTGCAGTGACTGGATCGCTGACTGTGACTCACGACATTAAAGTGCAGGTTTACCGACAAACCTTGCATGGCCATATTTTGTGGACTCTAGAATTGGCATTTGCTTGTCAAAAGCTGGCTTCTGGTTAACCAACAAAGTGAATCTTTCAATGGAAATATATTCGAAAGCTAGTCTCTTAGCATTAAAGAAAAATTACTGGCTCCAACCTTCTTTAGCTCATTTTTTTCAGAATCATAAAATGTCCCAGAGGTAAAAAATCTGGAAAAAGAAGGAATCAACACATCACCACCTCATCGAAGACGACTTGGGAATGCGAAAAAGCTCCAGCCCTTAATAAACCAAAAGATCTCTTCACTTGATTCGACAACAACACAAGTCGCGGTTGCGTGCAACGAAATTCCTGTATGAATTACAATGCATCCAAATTGAAATTGGACTAAAAGGGATCATAATAATAATGCTATGGACCGAACAAATCACAGTAAAAATATGCAAAAATTCAGACAAACGTACTTAAGACAAATCCTCTTTATTGGTCCTCTGGGGTAAATAAGCCTCCACTCTTGGTTAAAACTCGAAATTATGACTCAGACCAGAGCAGCAAAGCAAAAGGCTCAAGCTAATGGGAGTGCTGTGGCTCAGGGGAGAACTGAGGGGAGAAGTTGCCCTCTGAATCACAGCCTTTTAAAATGCAGTGCTTGCTTGATGTTTGTGGAACAATCGGGTACGGGACATGATATTGCCATGGGGGATGTCTTTGTGTGTGCGCAATGTAAGGAGTGTAAGGAAATCAGGCGACAACTCAGCGTTATTGTGGGCCTATATGAGAGCTTGAAGGACAGAGTGGATGCCCTCGAAGCATAAAAATTGAGGGCCCATCAAGCTCTCAGCTGCCCACATCAATGCCAGATCTGGCACTTGGTCATCACACAACACAGCGGCAACCCCCAAGGCAGAATGCGCTGATCCCACAGTAACTAGTAGTTGTTGGTGACAGGGAAACGGAGAACATGCTCTGTAAAAAGGATATGTGGAACAGGACCAGGATATGTCTGCCTGGGGCAAAGGTTGATGATGTTGTAGAGCAGATATCATCTTTTAAGGGCACAAAAAGTGATATAGTTGTGCACGTTGGCACTAATGATATTAAGAGTAGGAGACCGGCGGAATTACTTAACAAGTACAGGTCACTGTTGAAAAAAAAGGCATGAATTAGGGTTGAACTTGAAAGTGTCTGCAATTCTGCCCAGACACGATAGGAGGGAGTATATGATGAGAGCCTTGGCAATCAATTCGGCCCTGGAAAGATTGTGCAAGGCTCAAGGGGAAGAATTTTTTTTACCCTGGTCTGTACTTGTTAACAGGAGAGACTGCTTCTACAGGGATGGGATACACTTAAATAGAAAGGGTGCAAGAATATTTGCTGATGCTATCGAGGCAGTGTTAGGTGGGTCGGAAAACTGCTAGTTTGGGGGGCTACAAGGACTAATAGATTAACAGTAGCCACTGGCAGAGGTGAAAGTGATTCTTGCACTGTTTCTATTGAAATGAGCAGCAGCCTAAAAAACAAGATGCAGGATATTTCAGAGACTGCTGAGAGTCATCGCAGAACAAGTAAAGACATGGGTTGTGTTAGGGTAGCTAAGAATAAGAACAAGTGCAAGTATACTTGCGTGTACACCAATGCTAGGAGTTTGGTAAATAAATTTGATGAATTTGAGGTATTGCTCAAAACATCAAAGGCAGATATTGTGGGGATTTCAGAGACGTGGTGTCACACAGATATAAGGAATGCAGAATTGGAATTTGGGGAGTACAATGTGTACAGAAAGGATAAACAGGACAGGAAGGGAGGAGGGGTTATGCCATTAGTTAAGAAACACATAAAATCCAAGGAAGTGAAGAAAGTCGACATTGATGGACAGTGCAGTGTCGAGTCAGTTTGGTGTGACATAAGCATTGGGAGATCAAAATTGAGAGTAGGAGTGTGCTATAGGCCTAATGACTCTGATGAGTATAAGATACTCTACAGGGAAATAAAGTGGGCAAGTAAATCAGAGAATCTTAAAATGGGGGATTTTAATTTCCCTGATATCGACTGGAATTTGTGGGTTGGTCACTCACACACTAGCAAGGCCTTTGTGAATTTATTGGATGATTGTTTTCTACATCAGCATGTTCGGGAGGCAACTAGAGGGAGTAATACTCTTGATCTGATTATCAGTAGTGATTCTTCATGCATTAAGAATCTGCAGTTAAAGGAACCACTAGGTGGCAGTGATCACAGTGTGGTGAAGTGGGATTTACTCAAAGAGGTAACTACCATCCGAGGTAAGGGGAAGGGTTTTTGCTTTCGTAAAAGCGATTACGATGGTCTGAGACAGTATTTAAATTCTATACAGTGAGACCAACTGATGATGTTATCAACAGCAAATTCAAAATGGGAAGCATTCAAAGAACTTATCTTGGAAGCTACCAGGCGTTACATACCAACTAAGAAATATTGTTCAAGGTTTAGGCTTGAATGGATGTCAGATGAACTAATGAGACATTTGGCAGAGAAGAAAAATGCATGGGATACATACAAATTAATGGTTGACATGGAAGCCTATAATAGATATAAGCTGGTCTGTAACCAAGTCACAAAGGAGATTAGGCAGGCAAAGGCAGATTATGAGAAATCCTTGGCAAAGGATGCAAAGAAAAACAGAAAAGAGTTCTATACCTATGTAAATTCAAGAAGGAAATGGATGAATCACATTGGCCCACTGGATATTGATGGTTCAACAGTTGAGGATCCTGCTCAGGTGGCTAACAAACTAAACGAGTATTTTGCATCTACATTCACACATGAGGAGTTATGCAGGAAGGGGAATGCCGTAGGTGAAGTAAAAACTGGCTGTGAGCTAGATTATTTTGTAATAACTGAGGGGAAAGTGGAGGAGAAATTGTTGAGGATAAACCTAAAAAAGGCACCCGGGGTGGATGGGATCTATCCAGTTCTATTAAAGGAGGCAGCAAAAGAAGTAAGCAAACCCTTAGCCATAATTATGAGATCTGCTTTGGACTCAGGGGAGGTACCCATAGACTGGAGATGTGCAAATGTAAACCCCAATTCACAAAGGAGGATCAACGGCTGACACAAGTAATTATAGAACTGTGATTTTAACTTCTGTTCCAGGAAAATTAATGGAGGTCTGGTTAAAGAAGCACTGCAGGATCATCTGGACAAGACTTCAGTTATAGCTCGGACACAGCATGGTTTCTTAAGGGAAAGTCTTGCCTAACCAATTTGATTGGATACTATGATGTAGTCACAAAATTACTGGATGCAGGGAATAACTTTGATATTATATATTTGGATCTTAGAAAGGCTTTTGATACTGTTGCACATGAAAGACTGCTACAAAAATCGGAGCAGTGTGGCATTGGAGGCAAATTGCTGCTATGGATAAAGGAATGGTTGAAGGGGAGAAAACAGAAAGTTGTAATCAATGGACACTGCTCAACATGGACTAATGTTATTAGTGGAGTTCCTCAGGGTTCAGTGTTGGGTCCATTGTTTTTTTCTGTATTTATAAATGATATTGATGATGGTATATCTAGCTTAATGTCCAAGTTTGTAGACGATACAAAGGTTGGCAGTGTTGTTAAGGACACTACTGACGCTATGCTGCTGCAACAGGATCTGGAAAGGTTGAGCAGATGGGCTGAGAGGTGGCTAATGAAGTACCACTGACAGTGCCACTGTCAGTGGTACTACACTGACAGTGGCAGAGAATGAAAAAAACCTGGGAGTAATTGTGTAGGCAAATATGAAGTTTTCTGAGCAGTGCAGACGGTCTGCAAGTGTAGCTCATGGTGTCTTGTCAATGATATACAGGAATTTTTCTAGCAGGGATAAGGAGGTGATTACTCTCTTGTATAAGGCAATGGTCAGGCCACACCTTAAGTACTGTATACAGGTCTGGAGGCCTCATTTCAAGAAGGATTTAGAGCTGCTGGAATGAGTACAGAGAAGGGAAACAATATTAGTGAATGGAAAAAGGGTTGCGCTTACGAAGAAAGGCTTAAGTTCTGCAAATTACAGTGTCTGGAGACTAGGCACCAGCGAGGTGATCTGTTAGAGGTGTGTAAAGCCTTGAATGGTTTGAGCATGCTCAATGCTGATGGGATTCTTCCTCTCGCTCAGAATAATCACCTGAGATGGCATAAATTCAGATTGAGGAAAGGCAGATGTAGGATAGATGTGCGGAAATTTGCCTTTAACAGCGGGTAGTTGATTGGTGGAACAGACTTCCATCCCTTGTTGTAGAAGTTGATAGCCTATACAAATTTAAGGCTCAGCTGGACAGGTATTTCGAACGAACGGAGGGGTGAAATGGGAATGGTGTTTTTTTTTTTTTTTTTGGCTGAATCTGAATAAGCTTGCTTTCTTGCATCATATGCCTCTACTAATGCTAATGCTAATGCTAAATGCTAACTCTCCTGCAGAACATCAGATATGTTTAGGATTAAATCACCACTCTTGAAATTTTGTGATCTCATCCTACTTACCGAAACCTGGACATTGGTTGAACGAGAAGATTTTATTATTCCATCTATCGCGAATTACAACTCTGCGTCTAGATCTTAAAACAAAATGTGGAGGAGCTGTCATTTTGAAGAATTCGTTTGTGATTGTGTCCGAATCTAAATGCCCATGCAATTCACATCAGAATTAAACGAACAAAAATTTTTTTCTGTTTATTTGCCACCTAAATCCTCCATGGAAATATACACTGAATTTATGAACTGGTTTTTCACTACGGAGAAAACCAATTAAAAGTTTTTAGATGTTGAAGTTTAATTGGAATTTTCGTTTTAATATAATTTAACTGACTTCTGAACTGGCAGATTGGTTGTATGCTGTGGAAATGTTTTAAGCACCAAGGCAGCTAAAGTCACGAGGTCTGTTGTTTGTGTTTTCAATATACTGTTTGGTTAGTTTGTTGGATGGAAAACCCAATTTCCACCTGTGACTCGAGAATTTGGCCACAGTTTAAATATAGCTCCATAAGAAATCTTTCCCTCTCAGCTGGAACAAACCCAAATATTTTTCCACATAGTGTGAAAGAATGACCATAATCCACTGTGTCGACCACAAGAGAAGATAAAATATTTAGTTGGACTGTACTTCAAAATATTAAGTCTTTTTTTTTTTTTTTTTTTTTTAAGGACTATACAGGGAATTATACTTGTTCAGTGGTGACTGAGAAAAACCATGGATCTCATGTATGGCAACAAAATGAACTTGAAAAATGTTCCGCCAGTTTTGGAGTGATTCACAGCAATGTAGTATAATTTGCAAGGATGCTTTTTCATCTGAGGGATGAAGAATGGCATTAGGATAACAAAAGAGGCATTTTAATACATGGATTAAAAGAATTTTAAAAAATTGGTGAGAAACAGAAGTGGCGTTTGCTGTGTTTATTGTTACATGTTAATTATTTTCTGCATAACAGACCAGACCGTTGTATCATACGGATATTGAAACGGTATATATAGGCACAGCATTAGAAACACAAAAATATGAAGTCCATATAGAATCATGTTAAAATTGCTTGATATGGAACGTCACTGTAGGAAAGGAAGAACAGCTGATCGTGAGAACCAGTTATGCATTAAAAAAAAAAAAAAATACTGGAAAGATTAATGTTCTGTGTTAAGAACATCAATCAATCAAGAATAAGGAATATGGTAGCTTTTAGATTCAGAAACTTTTATGTATTTAAAATGATTTATAGATATCAGGACTGCACTCCAGGCATGCACTTAGCTACAAAACAATTTGCACAAAATTCAGCTTAAAAAAATAATAAAATAAATAAATAAAATAAATAAATAAATAAAGCAAAGAAATATATTTTTAGGGAGAGTAAAAATTTAAAATTGCTTAATTTAATTCTTTCCTCCGGGGATCCTAATCCTTCTTGTCTTGGGCCTATTGAAATGAAATTTGGTACAAAGATTCTGAAGAATTGTAAATAAGTCCTGAAATTTTCAGAATGATTGGAGCTGCTGCTGTTGTTGTTGCTGTTTGAAAATTTATTGCAACGTTTTTCTGGGCTCAAACTGGACTATAACTATCGTTATTACTGAGACACTGCCAGAAAGGGGCTTAGAGGGGAACAGGCGTTCTGTGTGTTATCAGACACTCAGTCTAAAACACTGATGGATCCAATATCTTTCTATTTCAGAAGATTTAGGGGAAGTCCGGTTGGCCTACCTCCCTAAAATCCACTCATGCACACCTTGTTATGTCACTTAGGCGGCAACGAACGTGTAGAGTGGTTCTCTTCAAGACGCCTGGTCAGCGTGAAGAGGAAAAGACCAATGCCTCCAGCACATGACAACACGACGAAACAAATGGCCCTCAGCCCCCAGCGACTTTTACTTCCCCTCTTACGGCAGCGAGAGGATCACAGTGGAAGCAGAGGGTGCTAAGAATCTGGGTACGACCAGGCTACCATGCACGGAAACTGAACTTGGCCTGTTACAACGTAAGATCGATCACTGGTGAAGACAGGATATCAGAGTTGGAAATGGAATTAGAAAATCTGAATTGGAATATCATCGGTTTGGCTGAAACAAGAAGAAGAAGAAATGAATCACTTATAAGTTTATCAAGTAGAAATCTGCTGTACACCAATGGAAACAGTGAAAGGAGCGAAGGTAGAGTTGTCTTTCTGGTCCATAAAGATAAAAAAAAAACAATATTTTGGAATATTGTTTTTCCTGAGACTAACTCCGTGTCTGAGTTAGTCTCAAGCATAGATAGCAAGGTTTTTCCTTCGATGAAACTGGGTTTTTCGTCTAGCAAAGTAGGCAAAGCGACCAGAGAACATGATCAATTCACAGACACAATACACATGGTAGTTGAAGTGACTTTCTAAGTGACTATAATATAATAGCTTACTTTTTGTACCTGAAGATTTATTGGCATCAAGATTACTCAAAACAAGTACTCTCTCTCTCTCTCTCTCTCTCTCTCAGGGTAATTCAGAATTTTTTATTTGCCTGGTGCAGCACATGCCTCAGGCTTACTTGCACCATAAGGCTAATAATAATAATAATAAAAATAAGAAGAAGAAAAGCAGGATACCAGTAAGTCGGCTTTATCTTTAGCTGAGGAGGCAATAGAACCATTACATCGTAACCTCGCATTTTGGTCTTCGTAGAAGCTATTGGTGTAGAAGTTGTAGCCAGTAGCTGTTGCTAGAGACCAAAATACTACACTGTTGTTTGGACAAACTGAGTTTCTATTCTTAACCTATTCAAAATCTAGTTTCGTTTGATTAATAACTACTTTATAATATAATAGCCAGATGGCCTTGTGAGTCGAGTGTCCGGAAGAAAAAAGCCATGCTACCTTCGCCTGAGAACGATTAGGCCATGTTGTGAAAAAGGCCCATAAAATTTTCTTGTTTCATTGAACGGGATTTGAATTCAGGTCTTTTCCACCTGGTGTAGGTAGGACAGTGGTTATACCAACTTATTTCCCACGGGAGCATAATTATGGTTAACCCATTATTATTATATCATACGGGTAGCAGTACTCCCAGAACAATATACCAACTGTGTGGTACCACACTCGAGTAGTGGAGAATGAAAAACTGTAGGCAACTTTGCGGTCAAATATGAAATTCTCTGAGCAGTGCAGACGAGTTCTAGGACAGGTTATGGGGTTTTGCCAAAGATATATAGAAATTTTGGAGCAACGATAAGGAAGTGATTATCGTGTTGTATAGGCAATTGTTAGGCCATAATTATGGAAGCAAATTTTAGGAAGTATGTGGATCTGTTGGAAGGGGTTCAGAGCAGAGAAACGAAATTATTGAAAAGAATAAAATGTTTCTCTTACCAAGAAAGGCGAGTTCTGCAGAGTGCAGCATCCGGAGACTAGACACCTGCGAGGAGATCTGATTAGCATGTATTCAACTTTAGAAAGGAAGATTGCAGAATAGATATGTGGAAGTTTGCCCTCAGTGAATGTGTAGTTGATCGTTGGAACAGGCTTCCATCTGGTGTTGTGAAAGTGGATAGTCCGAATAAATTAAAGGAAAAACTAGATTCACTATTACAGAGGATGGACAAGTTAACCCCAGGATCTCACATCTAGTGAGTATGGGCTTGGCACACCCAGGGTTCTGAGCTGGATATCATCATTCTTCTCTTTCTTGGTGATTCCCTTCTACTTCTAACCCTTGCTCTCTCTCTTTCTCAGGGTAACTCAATTTTTTTTTTTTTTTTGGCAGGTGCAGCATAAGCCTCAGGCTTCCTTCCACCATACGGCTAATAATAATAATAAGTGATGTTGGAAAAGTTTTTTTTTTTTTTTTTTTAACTGATGCTGTATAAGCTTGTTTTCTTGCATCCTTTGGCACTGATAGTACTAATACCAATGCTGATACTATCATTAGACATGATAAACATTTATTATCAGGACCATGTCAAGACTTTTAAACTCTAGGATGCAAATAGGAAAATTCCACGTTCATACCGTGAAAGGTCCGACTAATACTACTATTTCAAATTAGGTAGATAAATAAATATCATTATTAATACTAAACAATATACAACAACCGAGGGAATCGGCAGGGTTTTGCATTGCAGAGTCGCAGTCTAGACCTTCGCGGTTTTTGACCTGGCCGTTTGGTCCATTGAGCAACTTGCCATTCATGTTGCCATTCATGTACATCTAACCCAGCCAACCAATGGATAGTAACTTAACTTAATTTATAGATTTTGTCTAGTCTAAAAATAACGCTGTGGCAGCCGATAGGCGGTGATCGCTTTGAAGCGGTCATTTAACCGCGTCTCGGTTTCTATGGTGTTTCTTCACGTTCTGCAGGTGTTGGTATATGCAGTTCTTAAATAAAACTTAGTTTGAATAGATATATTAATTTGAATATTCTTAAATATATATGTGTAACCAAATTTTGAAGCTACAGGTAGTAATTGATCAGAAGTTAGATTAATTTTTTTAAGTATTGAAATTATATTTATGTTTTTATATATGTGTTAGGGACGGGGTTAATGAACAGCTCTGTTTTAGGTGAAGTGTGTTTCTTATTGGCATGTACTGTACTTTACTGTCATTGCAATTTCTTGTTGTGTTCTGCTGAATATTTGTTTCGGTCTTATTATTATTTCATTTCAAAGAGCAGAAAATATGCAAAGCAAGTAAACAATGAATTAACAAGGGCAACTTTTTATTTCCTAAGAACTAAATGACGAACTTTTAGTTGCGAAATGTTTTGTTGCCAAGTGCATGTTCACCCACAAACATGTTTGTGTGAGCCCCTTGTATAATCCCGACCGACAACTTGCACATTGAAACCCAGGTTGTTATATATCTCAATATTAAATGTAACCCCTTAAAGGCAATGTTTAAAAAGTTACATATGATGAAGAGGTATTCTGTTGATGCAATGGTTTTAATGAATAAAATATTAATAAATCAGGTATAACAGATGCACTTAAAACTGAAAAGCAGTATTAAAGGATACAAGAGTATATATAAGTTTGTATTAATATATTGAATAAAGTATGCATAAATGGATGGGAAAGTTATACAAAGTGCCAGTAACTAGAAGGAAACTTCATCATAACCTTTAGGATATTATCATTCTTTCACAAATCTACTACACAATTTCTCCTCACAAAGTGGAGGAGAAATTGTTGAAGTTAAACATAAGAAAGGCACCTGGGGTGGATGGGATCTATCCAGTTATATTAAAGGAGGCGGCAAAGGAACTAAGCAAACCCTTAGCCATAATTATGAGAGCATCCTTGGACTCAGGGGAGGTTCCCACGGACTGGAGATGTGAAAATGTGTCCCCAATTCACAAAGGGGGATCGAAGGGTGACACGAGTAATTACAGACCAGTTAGTTTAACTTCTGTTCCGGGGAAAATAATGGAGTCACTGGTTAAAGATGCATTGTAGGATCATCTAGACAAGACTGCAGCAATAATTCAGACACAGCATTGGTTTGTTAAGGGAAAGTCTTGTCTGACAAATTTGATTGGTTATTATGATGTGGTTACAAAGGAACTGGAGGTAAAAAATAATTTTGATATCATATACTTAGATTTCAGGAAAGTTTTTGACACTTACGCATGGAAGACTACTGTACAAATTAGATCAGAATGGTATTAATGGTAAGTTACTACAATGAATAAAAGGATGGTTGAGTGGGAGAAGACAGAAGGTGGTAATCAATGGGTGCTGCTCTTCGTGGACTAATGTTATTAGGCGGCAAAGGAACTAAGCAAACCCTTAGCCATAATTATGAGAGCATCCTTGGACTCAGGGGAGGTTCCCACGGACTGGAGATGTGAAAATGTGTCCCCAATTCACAAAGGGGGATCGAAGGGTGACACGAGTAATTACAGACCAGTTAGTTTAACTTCTGTTCCGGGGAAAATAATGGAGTCACTGGTTAAAGATGCATTGTAGGATCATCTAGACAAGACTGCAGCAATAATTCAGACACAGCATTGGTTTGTTAAGGGAAAGTCTTGTCTGACAAATTTGATTGGTTATTATGATGTGGTTACAAAGGAACTGGAGGTAAAAAATAATTTTGATATCATATACTTAGATTTCAGGAAAGTTTTTGACACTTACGCATGGAAGACTACTGTACAAATTAGATCAGAATGGTATTAATGGTAAGTTACTACAATGAATAAAAGGATGGTTGAGTGGGAGAAGACAGAAGGTGGTAATCAATGGGTGCTGCTCTTCGTGGACTAATATTATTAGTGGAGTCCCACAGGGTTCGGTGCTGGGTCCACTGTTGTTTTGTATATTTATCAATGATATTGATGAAGGTATATCAGGCTTAGTATCGAAGTTTGCAGATGATACAAAGGTTGGCAGGTTTGTTAATGACAGTAATGGCAGTGTGTTACTGCAACAGGATATAGAAAATTTGGCCAGATGGGCTGAGAAGTGGCAACTGAAGTTTAACATTGAAAAATGGAAAGTATTGCATATGGGTAGAAGTAACCCCAGGGAAATGTATCAGCTGTGTGGTACTACACTTAAGGTGGTAGAAAATGAAAAAGACCTGGGAGTAATTGTGCAGTCAGATATGAAGTTTTCTGAGCAATGTAGACAGGCTGCCAGGGCAGGTCATGGGGTTTTGTCAATGATATACAAGAATTTTGCTAGCAGGGAAAAGGAGGTGATTGTCCCTCTGTATAAGGCATGGTCAAGACCTGCATGCGTACTGCGTGCAGGTCTGGAGGCCTCATTTTAGGAAGGATATAGATTTGCTTGAGCATGTACAGAGAAGGGCAACAAGATTGGTGAGGGGAATGAAGGGATCCTCTTACCAGGAGAGGCTTAAGTTCTGCAAATTGCAGCAGCTAGAGACTAGGCACCTGTGAGGTGGTCTGATTGTGGTGTATAAGGTCTTGAATGGGTTGAGCACGCTGAATTCTGATGGGATTCTTCCACTTGTTCAGATTATGACCCTAAGGGGGCATAAATTTAAATCGAGGAAGGACAGATGTAGAATAGATGTGTGGAGATTTGCCTTTAGCCAGCAGGTGGTTAATTGCTGGAACAAACTTCCATCTGTCGTGGAAGTTGATAGATTAAATAAATTTAAGGAGGAACTGGACAAATATTTAGAGGGAATTGTTTTGTAATTTTTTTTTTTTTTTTTTTTTTTTTCGGCTGATGCTGCATAAGCTCATACACTTGTTTTCTTGAATCACATGCCACTACTACTACTACTTCTTTTTCTACTTTCTACAACCTTCTAGTTACTGGCACTTTGTGTAATTTTCATATCCATTTATGCATACTTTATTCAATATATTAATACAAACTTTTATATATATATATAAGTTTACTTTAGATATAGTTTACTTTCAGGCACTTCCGTAGCCAGGTGGGCAGGAGCAGCAGTGCGTAGCACACAATTCTTGATTAGACCGGGTTTCGAGCCTGTGACCACCAAATACGGAGGATACGGAAAGGTTAGGGAATGACCACTGCATATCCCCGGAGCAATATGGCCTTAGTTGCTAATGCTCTTAAAAAAGAAAAAAAAAAAACAAATAACAAATAACCACGTTTACTTTCATTTACTGAAACCATTTCATCTACTGAATACCTTTTTATCCTATGTAACTTTTTAAACATTACTTTTAAGTGTGCCAAGCCCATATTCACCAGACGAGAGCCCCGGGGTTACATAGAATATTCATTTTTATATATATATATATATGTATATTGTAATAATAATAATTATTATTATTAGCTATATGGTGCAAGGAAGCCTGAGGCTTATGCTGCACCAGCCAAAAAAAAAAAAAAAAAAAAAGTCCCGAGTTTCCCTAAGAGACAGAGAGAGAGAGAGTCAAAAGTAGAAGGGAATCATCAAGAAAGAGAAGAATGATGATATCCATCTCAGGACCCTGGGTGTGCCTAACCCATACTCACCAGATGAGAGTCCCCGGGGTTAAATATATGACAGATAAAAATAAAGATGGCAGTGCCAGCCACTCCGAAAGCCAAACAATATACATATATATGTAGAGAGTTTCTGCTGCAATATTTTTACTCTTGTTATCCCTCTCTTCCTTCCCTGTTTGGTTCGATTTAATTTAGGTTTAATTTCGACTATTTTTGCTCTTGTCTTGCCATACTGCTGGCATTATTTTATTTTTATTTTAACTCTCATTCTAATTTATTTGTATGGCTTATGTACGTATATGTATATATTATATTATATGTTATATGTATATGTATATATACATATGCACCCATTGCTGCTGCTTTGGTGCATTTGCCATATCCAGTTTATTTTATCTTTCCGCTATTTCATCTGGTTTTAACTCTTTGGTATAATGTTTTATATATACAGTATATATATATATGTACTTAACTTATTTATACATTATTACTTTTTAAAATTATAGTCCCAAGTAGTAACTTGGGAGCATCAGGTATAATATATATATATGTATATATCTTGAATAGAATAACAAGAAAGTGGAAATATGGCAAAAAAAATATAGAAATAAGAAGATAGAAAATGTATTTATAATTGAAAAATAAATAAATAAATAATAATAAAAATATATATGTTTAAAATTTTTAAAACTTTTTTTTACTTCTAACTGCCACTTTTATGATACTCACAGTCATGGTAATATAATTGCCTGTAAGCAACTGCATCCAGGTAACAAAATGAAAAGTATCAATGGAATGTTTTTTATGCAGTGCAATAGTGACAAAGTAAGTGATGTAGTATTATTCGAACCTTTTCATGCACATTTTTTTTGTTTGCATTCCACTGTTTAAAATTCTTCACATAATCCGGACAACACTGGATAGGTGGGTAACCAGAGAAAAATTATGGTTAACTTGTCAATTAAGGAAATTAGAATTCCCAGTTTGTTATGTTTATCTGCTGAAACGATTCTAGGTTCCAAAGAGTAGAGAAAATTTTTTGGCATCCATTATGACTTCACTAAAAGCTATAAATTAAAATTTGTTAACCTCTGAATAAATTTCTCTATTAATAAATGTTAATTTATAAATTTTTATTGTATAATTTATTACATAATAATTACCAAAATATTTAATTAAAATAAATTTTAATTACTTTTATTTAATTATATTATATAATTAAATTACTAAAATATATATTTTTTAATTTTTATGCTAGAGAAAACATTGAAAATTCAGTGGGGAAGAACACCTCCCCCCAACTGGTTGAGATCCTGTTGGTAGAGGAGGAATGCTGGAATTCTTACTCTCCAACAATAATTATTAGCAAAATATTTATCATGCATTTTAAATATATGTAAAATATACTCATATATAGAGTATATTTAATCTCTATATATGAGGAATTAACTCATATGTAGAGATTAATTTGAACAGTGAGATGAATTCCTATATTAATCTCACTGTTCAAATTGTTGAATTCCATAAGAACTCAAAACTAATTATATTTTGAGGTATGTTACCAAAATACCATCCATTTATGACTGAGAAAAAGGCTGATTACCAATATTTTTGCTCATTTTGACAGCATATAGTTACGGCTGTATATTGAGGTGAGCATTTGAATGTGATGTGGCCTCTATAAAAGTATAGTGATTTCACCACTTGTCACCTTTTCAGAAGGTTTGGGTTTGAGTCCTGTCATAGATTAGAGGAGTTGTTTAATTTTTAGAATATGTGGCACAATCCCATGAGTCTTTGCAACCACAAGTGACAGGCAGGTCTAGCTCTGCTCACCAGTTGTTTATGTAAATTTTGTTTATGCAATTTTGTGTTACAGAGAATACCATTTCTCAGACAACTGCAACCAGCAGGAATACCATGTGCAGGCTGGTAAACCTGACCTATCTTTTTAGTAGACAAATAATTTTCCTCCCTTATGGCTTTCACATTCAGGTTAGTCAAAAAAAAAAAAAAAAAGAATGGGTTAGTTTATGCCACTAATTCAGGATGGATTCAAGTGAAGAATGGTGTTTGTAATGTTTAGTTTACATAGGGTTTACATTACCAAGATTCTGGGATCCTGGTCATTTTTTCCGGTATTCAAATCCTGGTATTGATACAGAAATACCGATTTTTCGGTACTAATTTAAAAATAATTATTCATGATTTATTCACATAAATGTTATAAAATCGACAACAATAAATCATTAATACTGCTGAATTTGCAAATGAGGGATTGTTGTACACAGTACAAATGCAACAGAAACCTGAAAATGTCATGTAACTGTAAGACAAAATCTTACAAATATATTTTTCTTAGTAAGTATAGTGTGTGTGAAAGTAAAGCACTTAAGGAATAACAAAAACATTACAGAAATATTTCCATTAGTGGCAGTAGGCCTGGTAGGTGCAATTAAGGAATATGGTGAACAAAGTATGGCAGGTGCAGAAGGACTAAAATTAAAAGCTTCTGAACAATAGTTTAATCCCTCTATTACACCGCTACTTGAGAATGTGACACTTAGTGCATTTTGGGAAAAGGTGTCGGTATGGAGCAGTTCAAAGGCATTGTGAACAGGTGATCTTGAGGTAAAAGATGAAAGCGTTTCGTTGTGTGGGAAAAATATTCTGTTTTTCCCACCAAAGGAAGAAGAGTTTAAAGAATAACACCGTGATTGGGTCAGGTTTAAATTTAGATAGGGGAGATACGTAAATGCATGCAAACCCTTCTGGGGTTTGCACATAAGCTTGCTTATAAAAAAGTAGTACAAGGGGTGATTGTAACTTGCAATCGATTCAATAAATAAATAAATGAGAAGGAAATAAATAAGGTGCTTGCACCAAAAGAGGGGTTTGTGGTTGTTCGAGGGGCTGGGCTGCAGACTTCCAGTGGTAGTTCTGGGAGTATCCAGCTATATAGTGAAGGGTTCCACCAGGCATGTTCCTGTGCTAGAAGTTAATCCAGAAGTTGAATAACAAGCCAGTCAGATAGTGCCCTGGTTTCTACTACTGCTGTGGTAATTTACTTCAGTATTAACAGAGAACTGTTCTCGAAATCCCGAAATAAGACAGTACTGGAGGAGCTATACAGCAGAGATGCAGAGTTTAACTAAGAAGAGAGAGAGATCACCACACTCCGTGGAAGGAACCCGCACAAAGGAATCCCACCGTGAAAGAGAAGGAAGGCAAGTCCTCTGAACTGTGTTGTTTTGGAAATGGTACTTAGATAAAGTGGGAGATTATTTTAGAGTAAGGTTGAAGTTGAAGAAACATTAGCATTAGTAGAGGCATATGATGCAAGAAAGCAAGCTTATGCAGCATCAGCCAAAAAAAAAAAAACTTCCACTTCACCCCTCTGTTCGTTCGAAATACCTGTCCAGCTGAGCCTTAAATTTATTTAGGCTATCAACTTCCACAACAAGGGATGGAAGTCTGTTCCACCAACCAACTACCCGCTGGCTAAAGGCAAATTTCCACACATCTATCCTACATCTGTCTTTCCTCAATTTGAATTTATGCTCTCTCAGGTGATTATTCTGAGCAAGAGGAAGAATCCCATCAGCATTGAGCATGCTCAAACCATTCAAGGCTTTATGCACCTCTGTCAGATCACCTCGCCAAAACACGAGAAATAAGAAAATGTTTAGTATTGAGTTGGTTTATTGGTTGAAGTTGTAAAAAAAATTGATATTGCTAAATTAAGAAAGATTACATGGAATTGTTAGCATTAAGTTAGTGACTTATGGATTGCTGTTGTGAAAAGAATTGATATTGGTGATTAAGAGAAACATGAGGAAGTGATTAAGATTGAATTAGTTTAGTGTTTGAAGCTGTAGAGAGAGTTGAGATTGTTAATTGAGAGAAAGTTTATGGAAATGATAGCATGTATTAACAGATTAAATGAGAAAAATGAATAGAAAAATGAATCTACTTACAATATGTATACGTAAGTATACATATTACGTAAGTAGATTTGTATGATAAATGACTTTTGTTTTATATTTGTGTCATTGCTCTTGAGAAACTGACAGCTCACATATAATATACATACTTGTGTGGGAGGGGAATATCTCCCAGCTCCTGGAAATTCTCATTTTTTAATGCAGTCAGGTAGCTTGTGGGGCTTAGTGCTTGAGGGGAGCTGCTGTACTAAAATCATAACAGTGGCCACTGGCGACGATACTAAGGTACAGGGAAATAAAAATTAATAAATAAATAACCTCCTTCCCACAACTTAGATTTGGTTTCCTCACCAAGCTTAACTGTTAGTCTCTTTCTTTCGTTAATACGGATATAGTGCCATAAAAAGTCAAAAAGGAAATATTTTTTATTTTTGATAAAAAGGAAATAAGATTTTTTGAAGATGGGGGAATAAGGGGGATTAAACTGCAACTCATCTATGACTATCGTCGCAGTACAAAGCACCAACCAGTGCAGAATCCAAAAGGACATTTTCTGCCGCTAATTAAATATGTACCAAAATTAGATCCAGTTTAAACGATAACACTATTGAGTTTCTTAAGAACTCACTTTATTGAGACAAGTAGTGTGGATGCTTATTTTTTGTTTTTAGAATAACTGTATGTTTAATAATTTTTGCTAGAATATTTATTATTGTAATAAAAGTTTGATTTAAAACACGAATTCAAGTAATTACTTGTTTTTTCCTTACTTTATTGCACCTAATTGTCACCAAAATTTATTGCAAAAAATGTTTTTTTTTGGAATACCAGTATTAATACTGGTATCCTAGTTTCATAAATTAGAAATACCAGTATTAAGATTTTGACCGGTATTGTGAGCCCCAAGTGTACAGTATTATCCACAGCCACAGTTTTTTTGCTTGAATCCATCCCATAACATAACTTAACCTTTTTTGACAAAACGAAAAAAATGGAATTTATTAAAAATGAGCACTTCTGTAATCTTCAGTACACAGCCTTTCACACATTCAACAAAAAAAAAAACAGAAAATTACTTGCAGGACTAGATCTTCCAATCACAGTGAACCAGTGGGCAGAGCTAGACCTGCCCACCATTTGTAGTAGTTGCAAAGATCCATGGGATTGCACCTCATATTCTAAAGTTTAACCAATGAGTTTCTAAAGGCTTTTCAATCGTGGCTGTAGTTAGCCAATCTCATGCAGAAATGAGTAGGGTTTCCCCCACTGAATTATTCTGGGTTTTCTCAGCCTGTTCAGAATGCAAATTTGCCACAAATATGCACACTTGTATAAATATAAACACAAATGGTGCAATATGGTGTAAATCGCTGATGTGCCTAAAATCCAGCATCATAAATTTAAGAATCAGGATGTGTTGTGTGCTGTATTTCTCTCTCTCTGGGTACATCAACTCAGTGAATTATGAACTTCTTCCTAAATTTTAAGTTTATGGTATTTGCAACCTATATGAGCACAGTACCAATTCTCACAAAACTCTTTTTAGATTTAATGGTTGCTTACAATCATTAGAGTCATTTTACAGGAAAATAGAAATGAAATACTTAGACATTTGGTTTTTAACAACCTATAAATTTAAATCCCTATAATTTTTATTACTAAAAGGAGTTGTCAAATAATAGGACTTGAATCTTCATCATATGTGCATTATCATTACCAAAAGGCATATATGAGTTTGATTAAAATAATACTAATTTCAACAGTCAAATTTTAATTACATTAAAAGATAACTCACTCACATCATTCTGCTGATTATAAATTAAAGTTTTTTTTTTAAATTTTTTATAAAGTGATCCATAATTTTCAGTTAACACCAAAGTTACTATTTTATATATCATTGAGCATACTGCATAAAATTTTAAGGTCAGACACTACTTTTCATATGCAGTTTACAGCAGCCTTTGGACAGTATAGTCCTGTTTTCAAGAGTGTTTTATTATTAGAAAAATATAATTTCAGTCCTCTTTCTAAATACAATGAATAATCAAAAATTTGTATTAATTTATTTTCCACAAAGTAGACAGATTAACTTTATGTATTATGCTGATTGAAAATATTTAATTCAGATCATAATTTTGTTAATATAGAATGATTGGAAATTATACTGCCACTTTTGTGGAAGAATAGTATTCTGATGTAGGTGTATTAAGCTTGAGCAAGTGAAGACAATAAATTAACACCGTTAGTCTACTGTCTCCATTTGTTTTCTTTTGATACCTAAAGTATTATTTTAATGTTAATTCATGTGCATTTTCTCCCCATATACATGATAACATAATTTCCACTCACCCTGTGTATTCCAGAATTGGTTTCAGACACTGGAAAGGTTTTAAATATGTATTCTTAGAAAAAATGGAACTTTTTTTGAGCTGAAAAACAAAATTTAATGTGGAATTGCTTAAAACACATATTTTTTTCTGTCATATTAATCACTAATAATTAAACTGAATAGTTATACTTTCAGAAAAGAAATGAAAAATGGCTGACTTAGGGTTAAACAGGTTGCAGCTTACTAATCAAGTTAGAGAAACGGTATAGTATTTTTTTCATATGTTATATTGATCTTATTAATGGCCATTTTAAATAAAGTTGTTCAGCATTCATATACTCATTTGTCCTCAGTTGTTAAGATTTATCATCATTATATAGCATTTAAATTGTTTAAATTTAATTTAGGTCGAGGATTTAAAAGAGCTCATTCTGCCTCATCCTACAGGTTCATTATTATCTTGGATTGAGATCTGCTAACCATGGAGGCCATCATAAATAGCTGAATTCACTGAAATGTTCCTGGAACTGTTCTTTACAACTCTGGCCTTGTGACATGGTGCACTGTTGAAAGAACCCATTTACAGATGGAAATGCTGCAGCCACAGAAGTTTGCACTTGATTGGAAACAATTTCCAAATGACCTGTGATGACAGTCAAACAGTTGCCCTACTGTTATCAAATAGCCCAAAGTTCACTACAAAAACACTCTCCACACCATTAAACCACTACTATCAGCCTGAATTGTTGATACTTGGCAGTATGAGTCCATGGACTGATGCTGTTTTCATCACATTGTAGTCTTCTCATGAGTGTGAAACAGCAGGAACCAGGATTTGTCAGACCAGGCAACATTTTTCAAATTCTTCACTGTCCAGTGGTGGTGTTCCTGAGCTCATTATAACCATATCTTATATATTGCCGATAGGAGTGGAACCCAGTTTGATTGTCACTTGTAATACCTTATCTGTGAAAAAGTACAAGTTGGGCATTTTGGCCTTCATAGCCTAGTGGTCCAGCAGGAAGGTACAAGAAGTACAAGCACTTGGAGTGATCATGGGTCAAGCATATGTGACTACTAAATATGGTACAATGTTCTTGTATTCTCTCTATCTTGTGAACTCCTCTGATCCTATGTGGACATCTTGTAGTACAAACAGAAAATTTATTTATTTAAATTTACTGCTGTTGTACTAAGTTATTATTTGACTGATTGTAGCCTCTCTGTTATTCAGCTCAAGTCTTATTAGCCTCTATTGGCCTCTTGCATAATAAGTAATAAAAAAAATCTGTTTTCTTCCAACCATAAGCTCTCTATTTGCTGGATATTATTTGTTTATTGGACCAATCTCAGTACACCTGAGACATAGTCATGTGTGGAAACCCCAGCAGGGTTGCAGTTTTCGAGATTCATATACTGGCACATTTGGTGGTGATTATTCCATGCCATGTTCAAAGTCACTTAAATCTTCTTTGTGCCAATTCTCACACTGAATTTCACACCTGAAGCATCCCTATATATCTCCCCCACTTGATTTATATTGCATGTTATGAATGTATGTCATTACAGAAGGAGCACTCCATTTCATGAAAGGGGTAGGTGTGTATGGCCACTAAGAATATGGCCACTCTGTATATTGGGACATATATTAATGACTTATTTATGTAGAGTGAAAGACATAATTTTATTTAGCTGATCTATGTAATATTCTTCATTATTTGTCTATCATAGGAGGAACAAAGGCTAGTGCAACGAAAGAGAAATCTGCTTGTCCTTGTTTTTCATTATCTTCAACACAATGGGTAAGTAATTTTTTGTACAAATATTATAAAATATTGAAAAGCACTATTCTGAAATCTGACCAATTGATTTATGAACTGGCTGAAATTGAGTTTATTTATCTAATAGTTTTAAAATTTAGAGAATAGTAATACTAATTATTCAAGCAAATTTAATTAATCAAATGACTACTCAAGAATAAATTGAATAATTAGTATTAATTAAATTAATACTAATTAATCAGTGAACAGTATCAAAATCTCATAAACTGAGTATACCAAAGTATTGAAACAAATAAATTTATTAGAATTTAAGATGCATTATTAATCTTTGTTATCAGATGATCATAAATTTCAAAACTGAGTATGGTAACACTAAATGTGTGTATTCATTATCTTTTAATAGATGTCAATCTTTTATTTCTCACATAGTCCTATAAGAAAGGCTGGTTTTAGCTTGTTCCAGCCTGTTCCAGCCTGAATGAGTCCATTATATCATTATTATATGATGTTGATACTTCGCATTTTGGAAGGTTTTTGCTGTTGGAGGTATTTCCATACCAAATCTGTAATAGCATTCTTTGAAACATAGATCGAACACAAGTCACACCATAAATTAAACTTTTTAAATTTAATTTAAAAAGTTTAATTTTTTAAAATATTAAAAAGTTTAATATTTTAAATTTATATTATGGTATAGTATAGCAACATATTCATAAATAAAAATTTTAATCATACTGACTGTAAACATATATATTAAAATCTGTATCAGATTTCATTCATTTGTATCAGTTATTTTGTAAACTATTACACTTTTCTTATTTATACCTTAACTTTTGTTCACTAGTACATGTGCCACCTCTGTAGCCAGGTGGGCAGGAGCAGCAGTGCGTAGCACACACTTCTTGATTAGAGCCCATGCCCACCAAATATGGAGGATGCGAAAAGGCCAGGGAATGACCACTGCATATCCCCGGAGCAATATGGCCTTAGTTGCTAATATTCCTAAAAACCAAGTAACAAACTAGTACATGTTACAGGGTCTACACTGGACATACTGTGAAAGATTGGAGGAACAGTAGTCAAGAAAAACTTAATTCAACACCTTGTGTCATAAGACATATTCTTTATTCCCTGTGAATATTGTTCCATTTAATATAATATTCTTTATTGAAACAAATGGCAAGACCTGTTTGATTAGATAATTAAGCAGGTTTTGCTTGTTGCAGAATATATTGACATTATATGGTCTCCACACCAAAATGTCTTTCAGATGCAAAAAAAAAAACCTTACACCTTCAGACAAGATTTATTCACTGCTCATGTTTTAGAAATAGCATTAAATAATATTAGAAATAATAAATATAGAGTTCTCTGTATATATATATATAAATGAAAGTATGGTTGAGATTGTGACATTACTATAATAATAATAATAAATAATACAGAAATAAAATTTTGAGTTCTCTGTATATAAATGAAAGTATGGTTGAGATTGTGACATTAGCGTACAAGAAAAGGTAAGATTTTTAGCATATGCTTGTTTAGTCTCTTGAAAAGTTTCAAGATAAATTCTGATTCAATACCATACAGAAATCTCTATTGATTTTGGTTGTTGTTCATTACTTGAGAAGGAAAGGCAGATCAATACCAAACTTTCAGAATGAGTTTTCCTTGGTCCCTGAAAAGCTCTTAGAGTCAATAGTGATTCCACCACAGCCCCCCCTTTCCAAAAAATTTGTATATATATAAATGAAAGTGTGTTTTAGCATCACTTAGGAAAGAAAAGTTTTGATGAGCACTAAATTTTCAGTACGTGTTTTGTTGGTCCCTGGAGTGGCTTTAGAGCCAATTCAAATTCCATACCCCCCCTTTCCCCCCAAACTTTTATCCTGTAAAAATATTGTGATAAATTTGGAAGAGAAGCTCCAATATTTTTTTCAAAATGTTATTATTTATCTAGAATATTCTTCTGGACCATCACATTTTTTAGGCTAACTCATATTCTCCATGTACCCTTTCCCTCCTCCTTAAAGAGAACTATATGCAAATACATCTCACAGCTATCTGTTGTGAACACCACATGATCAGAATTTGTAAATATTTCTTGAGTGCATGGTAGGTTTTTTTAACTCCTGAGGTATGTTATTTGACATTTGAATTGACCTGAAATGTAATGTAATGTGTACGTTATCTGGCCTACACTAGTTAGTAGAAAGAATATGTTTTGTAGATAGAGAATTCATTTGAACAGAGGAGATGCAAGAATTTTTAAATTTTGTTAATGTTATTTAGGTAAGTTGTAAGAATGGCACAGGTTATTGTAGGCATGGGCTGAAATTTCATATGCACCCTCCATTTGAGTTCTTCTCTGAAATTGTCTTATGCACACACAGAGAGAGAGAGAGAGAGAGAGAGAGAGAGAGAGAGAGAGAGAGAGAGAGAGAGAGAGAGAGAGAGAGAGAGAGAGAGAGAAACATTAAAATAACTGCAGAAACCACCAGCTGAATACAAACCATCATGGGAAAAACATGTTTAAGCAGCTATTTGTCTATAAAGTTATTCCAGGAGTGCTGTAAATATGAAATGGATTTCAGGTTTTGCTTAGATCAACCAGTGTTGATATAGTAGGACTAATGGGTATATGGTGTCATCCAGAGATACAGAATGAAGACTTTAATTATGATGAATACAGCATGTTCAGGAGAGACAGGGAGGGTTGAAATGGAAGGAAACTTATGCTTGTTTTCAGGATCTCTGAAAGAAACCAGACTATAGGCACATTTGGAGATGCTGGAAATCAGAATCAGATCCAAGTTTAGATGTTGAGTCTGTGTGGTGTGAGATTACTTGCAGTGAAAGAAAGATGATAATGGGCCAAGTGATTCTGAGGAGTATGACAAAAATATACAAGCAAATGACAATAAAAAAAATCGTTGACAGGTATCCATACTACATATAAAATTTGATAGTGCAAGAACTAATAATGGGTAGTGACCACAATATCATAAAATGATTAGTGTTCAAAGAAATTTTTTTTGGACAAAGGAAAAATTGTGCACTTCAATTTCAGGAAAGGGGACTATAATGGAGTGAGGTATTTCTGGTATTTCTTTGGCTATTTTCTGGTATTTCTGGTATTTTTTAAGTGGAGAGACAACTCTTGTTAAACAGGGCTTTTAAGGGATTTATCATGATGCCACAAACATGTTTATTCCAGTAGAGAAGCTCTTAAAAAGGAAGGTGCCAAAATGGATATCAAGAGAACTTAAGGGTGTAATTGGCAAATAATAAAAGCAAGCATGGGGTAGTTGTATATTGTCATGAGACATTTATATGAATTTTATAAATACATATGTAACAAAACCACTGATGTGGTGATATGGACAAAAGCAGAGTATGAGAAATCACTAGCAAAAAGAGAGCTAAGACTGGATAGGAGTTCTACTTGTATGTGAATACAAAAAAGAGTGAATCATATAGGCCATTACTTGGTATTCATTATTGGAAGTTTTATAATAGGCCAGCAGAATCAGCAAATCAGTTGAATAGGAATTTTGTAACAATATTTACAGTTGAAAGCCCTTTCAAACTGGGGTGGGGGAGTACCATAATGGGACTGTGTGAAATTGGGAAAATTCAAAGATCTGGGAGGCTAAGGTTCCAAGATTGCTGCATTAAAGAGGTTTGGCAGTACAATTAAAAATAAAATTCTATTTTAAACACTAGTATTTGAATCCAGTTATTTTATTTATATTAAAATTTGTTGAAGCAGTTGCCAAATTTCACAAATTAATTTCAGAATTAGTGCATTCAATCCTGTTTCTGATTCATTTTTGAAGTAGTACCTTTAATATATGGGCTGAAATTATAGCTTACAGATTTATTCAACTTGAATGACATAAATCAAGATTTAATAGGATTTAAAGGAGACTAAACTTTATTGATATATTGTTAATTCTTTAATTACATCTTATTTTAATTTTATGCATTTGTAAATTTTCAGCAATCAGCCTAGCCCAGCAGATGATATGTGTACAGAGATTTGTAGTTTGAGAGAGAGAGAGACAGAGAGAGAGAGAGAGAGAGAGAGAGAGAGAGAGAGAGAGAGAGAGAGAGAGAGAGAGAGAGAGAGAGAGAGAGAGAGGAGAGAGAGAGAGAGAGACCCCCAGAATGATGACAACAATATACTGATATAAGTTGATTTGCCATTTGAAACATAAGTAAATGTTGCCAGGACAAATTGGAAAATCTGCTTAAGGACAACATTTAAATATATCTTTTCATAAACTTTAATTACATTTGAAGAGATTTAAATGGTCTTTTCTTTGAAGGTATCCTAATATTTTTATTTTGAAGCATAGGAATTATTTTATATTTAAACCAGCTGTAACAAATGAAACAAAACCAGTAGGTTATCCAAATAAAAAAGTGTGCAGTTTTGTCATAAATACAAGTTTATCATTGGTGCTTTTAATTTCAAGGACTTAATAGTACTGATTTTCTCATGTCTTTTGTGTTAAATGTATATATAATAATAAGTTTGTGACAGAAAAATGACATTTTCAGTTGTAGAATGCAATCTTTAATTTTATAGGACACTTTTTTTGAGCATTATCTGTATCTCCAGTTATGATTCCATTGGACGTGAAAAAATATAATGAAGGAATTTTCTTTATATTTTTTTTTCTGGCTCAATCCAAATTATTGTTCTAACAGTTGCTGTATAAACTGGAAAAATTAGTCTTTCTCCATTTGTATATAGTTTCATTTCTTTTGGTATGATTTCTGCTACTAAATATCTAGCTTAAGTTTAATCAGTAACTTTTTAAAAAAACAACTGTATGCATTGGTTTTGGAACTTAGAATCCTTTGAAGTAGTCTTTTGCAGAAGTCTTTTGAAGTTATCTGTGTACTTTATACTTGTAGAAGGGCAACTGTGTATTACAGAGAAACATTGAATTAATTGCAAGAATCTATAGCCTCATTTCCTAATATGTATATTTATCACATATTAGCAAAATTCATTCCATGTAAATCTCATTTCAAAATAACTCTCTTAATATAGACAAGCTTCTTATACAACACAGATTATTTACTGTAGTAGCCACTGCACACAGTGTATTGTGATTACATGATGAGAATAAATGTTTCAGGTGGGGAATGGCTCAGTTAAATTGGGATGGCACGGCTAATAAAAAGTTGAATCCAACATATATGAACATATCTGTTTGTTTAATAAGATGTAGGCAGTACTACAAGTAGATGATAACAAATAAGTAATTATTAAACTTACATTAAGTGCTTATTGAATTTAGCTTTAAAAATGATATAACAACAAAACATGTGAAATCCAGATATTTGTGGCCCTCTTTCAGAGGGAGCCATGGCACTCAGTTTGTGAACTAACTGATCAATCAACCAACCAATTGCATAGAAGTCATATATATTGATTTCATTGTTTCTCTGTAATGCAGTTGAGTAATCACAAAGACAAAACATGGTTATCTTCAAGGTTATTACAGAAAAAAAGAACACTATTATACCAAACTAGTATTGCATTCTAATGCAACAATTAAGGTTATACTCGGGTAGCAGAATTGGCAAGGTGCAATTCTGCTATCTGAGTATCAAGTTACTCTAAAAATCAAAATAAAATTATATTAAAAATAAAACCAAATTGTAATTTTGGCCCAAATTAAAAATTAGAAATTTTAATTTAGTTTTTATTTTGATTGTTAAGGGGCATCCTGGTACTCAGGTAGCAGCATTTCACTTTGCCAAGTGTAACTTTAAATATTGCGTTAGTATGCCTGCTAGTTTTGTGGTATAGTAGTGTACTTTTTTTATTTAAAAGTGTAATCCAGATTTTTGCAACATGGTGTCTTTCTAGAAAATAATCGATATTACAGGAAGTTTTACAGTATTTCTTTTTTTCAGATTAGATTATCTAAGAAGCTAGCAGGAAAAAGTTGATCTGTTCATCCATTTAGCCTTGACTTATTCCCATAATATAGTTCAATAAAATCTTCATTGCATGTGAGGAGTGTCCAGAGATAAAAACAGAGTAAAATAAAAATAGCATAACGGAAAACAGTATGCACAATAGAAAGTGTAATTTCTTCTTGTGGTAGGGAATAACAGTATGTGTAATGACAACTGACACCGTGTGCCACAAGTATTCATGTGCATATGATATCAGCACAAATGTATGTGGCAGTGATAATAGAAATGTGGATAAATTTTGGGGGTGCAGAGCATCATCTGGATTATGCCAATGCAGCAGATCTTCAGAAATTCATTGCAAATTTGTTGCTGTATATGGTATCATGTCACTACCATGATGGGCAAAAATGGGATCTTGTTGCATGTCAGTGCCACATTTCCCTCCACCCCATACACCATCACAGCTACATAGACTTAGTAATGGCAATTTTTAGACACTGCATAGTCCAGACTTTTCTTCCTCAGATTGCTACCGCTATGGATCATTGAAAACAGCATCTGTGGGATAGGAAATTTGCAGTTGATGAAAAGTTAATACAGGAGTGTATAGTTTGACTGCAGTTACTTGACCACAATTTCTTTACAACAGGTATTCATGCACTCATCCATTAGTGAGACAAATGCCTAAACTGTGGTGGAAATTATGTAGAAAAATAGTTATTCTTATTCCACACGTAACATTGTATCTCTATGCCAGTAAATTGAATCAACATTGCAGCCTCTATACTTTACTTTCTCAACATACCACATACTATAAGTTGTCTGCTCAGTACCTCCTATTTTTATTTTGTTTCAGCTATAATACAACTATATGTTGTATTATAGCTGAAATACAACATAATACAACATTTTGTTGCATTGATTTTTAGTATATCTAAGCCATTACATTTGTGACAGATCAGATTTCAACATAAACTCTTGTCTGGGTGCCTCTGCAGCTAAAATAGTATGTAATCCACAATTTTTGTATAAAATTGGCTGGAATGTTACCCAAATAATTCAGATTTTTACTTCCATCAAGAAATTTTTCTTTTTTTCTTCCATCAGTCTTTACATGAGTTTTGTAAGCTTCTTTTGCCTAGCCCTAAAAAAGTTATAAGGTATTACATTTTGATTCCTCACAGTTGATTCAATTGGGCCATACTCTCTTAGCCATTATACCGAAAAATGATTATCCAGCCATGCACAGTTAGTGCAAAATGTTGAGGGGCACCATCCTGCAAAAATATAAATTCTTAAGCAGTTTCTCATTGTGAAATGGTTATCCACATGACATCTTTAAGCATCTGCAGCTGCAGAATTCACTTTTCATGCTGCTCCATAATAGATACAGGCCAAATGTGTTGCAGTCATGCCAAACCCAGGTATTCGCAAAATCGGACAAATGCTGTCCGATTTTATGAATATTAGCAGGTCTCGATTACACAAGTTGTCTGTCCAACATGTCATAGTATCAAGTTTTGAGATAATAGGATTCCCATAGTGTTTTTTATACGATGCCAATGCCAAACCCAAGTATGACTTGACCTGGATTGCATTTTATCCACTGTGATTCCTTAAGCATAATCTGCACAGATAATGCTAATTGAGAAATCTTACCACATGGAATCCTAATTTGATCAGAGAATGTTATTGAACAGAACAAAGTGATCCTCTTTCCATGGTAACATGTGTTCTGTAATTTCATGCCTCTATCACAGTCTTTCACAAACATTTCCTGGAAATAGGTTTGACGTTTGGTAATGCTAATGCATTTTTTTCCCCAGTACAGTCCGAATTGTGGTGTGTCATTTCATTTTCTCCTACAGGCTCTTGTATTTGACAGTTTGTGAACATGGTTTGAACAGCAACATTTTGTTTTGTCCACTATGGTGAAGGCCCCTTCCACATTTTCTTCCAATCCTTAACTTACCCATAGTCATAAACTTTGCATGATTTCTTAATTGCTTAAGGTAACAGCGCATGCCTTTTATACATTTCTCACCACCATCTTTGGATTTTGTTGACAGACCACAACAGTTTCTATCTTGCTGGCTGTGATTTGCACATGGTTCAGGATGTTTATGCATTAGCCCATTCTTTACCCGAAAAACAAAATAACAGGTCATAAGCAGTGGCGGCTCGTGATTCTGATGTATGTGGGTGCTGCTTCTTAAAGTTACATTAAATTGCCATGGTTATAAGACATGTAGACATAGATGGTAATAATAATAAGCAGGTTAAAAATACTACAAAACATTTACTTGACACTTACCATTGGGTAATCTTAATTTTTTTTATTTAAAAATAAAATCCATTCTTTGGTTTTTATTTGTTAAAAATAGATTAATAACTTTTTCATTCAAGTTTGGTGCACTGTTCATATCGGCACTGCTTGCTCCACAGTTCCTTTGACTTGTTTTATCACCTCTAAAATTGCGTATTGGCAACCTGCCAAATAAGCATTAACCCAACCATTTGGGCCTAAATGTGGAACTGCGTAGTGCACAGTTCCACCTATGGTTAAACTTCAAAGTTGAAAACGATTTCATGTTTTTATTCGTTTATTATTGAAATGATTATTTTAAATAGAGGATGAATATACTATGTGCGGGATCTGTTAATAAAAAATATTCATTGCATTGTTCTTCACAAAATTTCATATAACTCCATTGACTGTATATTTAGATTTAAAACGCTGGGGGTGCTGCAGTTCCGCAGTGCTACCAACAAGCTGCCCCTGGTCATAAGCTTCAAACCATTAAAAGTGCTGTTTGTTTCAATATCCATTTTAATCCAGGAGTTATATCAAAATAAAATTAGAAAGTTACTTATCTAAAACTCTGTGCATAAATATAATAGAAATTTTGGTTATTTCATATAATTTTGATTTTTTTTTTTTTTTTACATATTCTAGTTATATTCAGTCAGCAGAAAGTTTAAAGAATGAAGTGTCACTGCATTTAGATCAGTATATCGTTTGTGATAATATCGACTTAGAACTCATTGTGCAAGAGTTTGAAACATTTCATCTCTTGAAATTTCAGAGACAGCCCCATCTAGTTAAAAAAATACTTGAAGGTAATCTACCGTTCTTGTGAATTTAATTTAATAACATTTGAAAACTGATGCTGGCAAAAAAAGGTGTTTCTAATTGCAATATTCATATATTTACTGGGTATTTAAAAATTATGCACGAAAAAAATGCTGGGATCTATTTTAGTGTTCAAAATAAGAAAAAGAAGTCACACATGAGGAGTGGTATGAAAGTAATGCCCCCTATTTTTTTCCCTCAGAAAATTTAATTCCTACAACTATGCCTGGCGCCTCCGTAGCCAGGTGGGCAGGAGCAGCAGTGCCTATCACACGCTCTTTGATTAGACCGGGGTTCAAGCCCATGCCCACCAAATACGGAGGATGTGGAAAGGTCAGGGAATGACCACCGCATATCCCTGAGCAATATGGCCTTAGTTGCTAATGCTCCTAAAAACTAAATAACAAACAAACAACTATGCCTTTTACATCAATTAATCCTCAATCATTAATAAACAACTTATTTTTCCCACAAAGTCACCATCATTTTCTATGCACTTCCACCATCTCTGAGTCAGACGTTGTATTTGAATCCTGTAAAAGTCTTTATCTTGCTCCAGAGGGCTTTGCAAACACTGTGCTTGAGCTGGTTGTCATTCGCAAAATGTGTTCCCTGGAGTGCATCCTTCAGCAGGCCAAAGAGGTGATGTCATAAGGTGTGAGATCTGAGCTGTGAGAGGGATGAGGAAGAACAGTGGACCCCAGTTTTGCAATGGCCTCCATTATGTGCAGACTGGTTTGGGGTTGTGTGTTATTGTGGAGAAGAACCTCATTAAGGTTTTTGTCCAGTAAAACTCTATGGATGTGGGCTTTCAACATTTTCAACGTGTCCACATATCAATCTGAGTTGATCATGGTGTCACGCTCCATGAAGTCCACAAGCAAGACCCCATCTTTATCCCAAAACACTGTCACCATGAATTTACTGACAGAAGGTTGTCTTTTGAACTTCTTCTTGTGTGGTGAATTTTGATGATACCACTCCATCGACTCTTTTCCTTTTAGGGTCATAATGGTGGACCCAGGTTTTGTCACCTGTGAAAGAAAAACCTCTCCTTCACTCTTGTAGTGAAGAAATTGGAGAAATTCTGTACAGATAACTTTCTGGGTTTTTTTTGTGCTCATGTGTCAGCATTTTTGGTACCGACCGGGCACAAACCTTGTAGCCTAGTTCCTTATGATGGTCATCACAGCAGGTTTCCCTATACCATTGCACAATTCATGAGTTGTGATGCGGGTGGTCCTCTTTGATCAACACGTCGATCTGTCTTTTGTTGTCTGTTATCACTGATGTTACTGGCCAGTTGCTTCTGAGCTTGTTAACAGTGTCACTTTTCCCACTCTTAAAGTGTCTTACCCAATGTCTAACTGTACTCACATCTACGGTATTGTCACCGTTAACATTTTTGGAACTTGTATGGATTTCGACAGGCGTCACTTCTTCCTTGGTAAGAAATTCAATTATCATTCTTTGCTTGATATGTATATCTGAAAAACATCCACCGTTTTGAACTATCCTTGTGCTGACAAGACCGATTACAGTGCCACTCAGTATGATGGAACTAGAGACCTCTAGTGACCATTCAGTGACATGTGAAAGGGTCTACAGTGCCACATTTGAAAGCAAAACATTAGGAGGTATTACTTTCACACTGGTCCTCCTAAAAGTAAATGTGTGTCTGATTCTGAATGATTATTGGAGCTAGAGCTGTTTGAATTTAAAAGATAGCCATGGAGTTTTGAATGACAAAATATAATAAAAAATAAATAAGAATAATCTGACACATAGCTGATAAATTGTTTATTCATACTAGATATATTCCATAGTAATTTTTTTTTAAAAATTCAAATATCTATAATTCTATAACCATTAATAATCAGACACATGTTTATATACAGTGACAGATTTAGGTATTCTGGGACACTAGTGCACATAGTTGTGCAAAATATTATATTGAGTAGCACAGTGTACTATTATGATATATCTGTGAATAGATTTAGATACAATAAACCAAAAGTTCAATAATTACAGTAAGTGAAATGCAATTAGAACTAAAAAACTTGACTCTTTAGAGTACTTATGTTAATCTGGGGACCTGGAGCCTCTGTACCCTAGTAAATCCAGCCTTGTTTATATATGATTTTTGTTTTTTTTATTTTGAAACATGAGGGTAGATCCAAGTTGGCCTGGGCTCCCTTTTCTCTCTCTCTCTCTCTCTTTTTTAACAAAAAACATACATATTAGAATCACCAGACTTATTACTCTCTTTCAAGATATTTTGCCTCTACACTGATTCAGGCAACATAGAAAGAAATAAGCTGACTTTGTAGTCAAGTTAGAACACTGCTTAACTTCATCTGACTTCAGTTTTTTCTGCACTTGCCAGGTGCTCTTTCATTGGCCCAAACAAGTGATAATCATTGGGAGCTAAATCTAAACTATAAGGAAGGTATTTTCAAGGTGAAGATTACCAATGTTATTGTAGTCAAATTTGCTGCATGTGGACATGCATTTTTGTGTAGCAGAATGGTACCCTTTGACTTTTTCTGAGGCATTTTCTTGCACTGCTGTATGCCCATCATTGAGGAGCAAATGTGTGTGTGATACAGAGCATTGTTACAAGAGGTGGCAGACAATCAACCCTTTTGAGTTCCAAAGATGCTTGCCATGATCTTGCTAGTCTGGAATTTTTTGGATGGTAGGGATTTTTTGTGGCACCATTCCATGCTGGACCTCTTCATTTCTGGTGTGCAGTAATGTATCCATTGCAATTCACTGCAGAGTTGTGTTTCCCTCCAGTTCAAACTGGTTCAGATGTTCAGCAGAAACAGCAGCACTTTGTGTCTTCTGGTCAAACTGGCATCTTTGGAACCCTGCCACGTATGCACTTCACTGAACAGTAAGTGTCCATGAATAATTGCTGCTACACTTCTAACACTTATGCGTATTTCAATTCAATCTCATGCAGTGTTGTCTATTTTCCAAAATCAGCTCTTCAATATGACAAATGTTCACAGCTGTGACAGCTCTCAGCTGCACGTGTATGCAGTAGGTTGGCAACTTCTTCATAGCCTTTGGTAAACTTGTTACACCAGTCATGCACAACAGCATGTTACAGAATCTCTTTCCTATATGGACACCTAACTTGTGGAGAATTTCAGCCAATTTAACTTTCTCTTTTAAAATAAATTTGATAATAGTGCTGTTTTACTGTTGGAGGTGACAGAGTCTGACATCTTGCATTGCTTCTAATACTCTTATATGGATCTATGTGTCAGGGACTGAGGACATATATGGATCTGTGTCAGGGACATAGATCTGTGTCAAGGAGAGTGATGTATTACCATCATTTTCCATGTCAACCTTGAACCCCTTGTGTATATCACATATTTCATAAATATGTATTTAAACATGTATAATAATCCATTTTAATATTACTAGTAGAACTATTTAAAGAATGATTTGTACAGTAATATGTTAATGCTATTATAAAAAATAAATTTTTATGTTGCTTAGAATGATTATGCAAAAAATGTTTCATTTTGGAATTGTTTATAAGTCTATATTTTTTTTCAAAAGCTAAAATACAAAAAAAAACAGTGATGTATCTTATCATCAGAAATATTATTTTGATTTATTTAATTTAAAGATTTCATTACTTTTTAGTAATACCTTTATTAAATAGACAGTGAATGCACTCCATTTGGAGATATAAATGGTTGCAAAGGATCCCAGTGAGACCCCAACATAAAAAGTATTATAATGTATCTGTATATGTATGTTTCATTATATTTTTTTCCAGATCATTACTACTCTAAAGCACTAAAAATGAATGTGATATTCATAATGGCAGTATTAATTTTTTTCATTTAAATTCTGATCATGCTGATGACGTCAGTTGATTTTTATACAACCTTTATAAATGTATGATGTCACCATGGGTGAATATTTTTCACTTATTTTATTCATAGACACAACTGACCTTTATCTATTGCTAAAAATTGGCTATCTGTAGGTATTTATATATTACTGCTATAAATACTGTTACAAAGTCTGAATGATGAAAAACTTAAAAATAATTGTAACTCCTAATTGCAGTATTTGCTTCCTTTCAAAGCAAATTGGGTGACTGCTATAGCATTGCACAGAATATAGCAGTCTTCATTCGTTTTTAAATTGCTCTGGTCATTAGAAATTAGAAGACAGTTTGTCTACCATGTACTATATGTTCTTTTCACCTGTCCACATTACTTGGATCTTCGTCAGCCTCTGTCTGCTCTGTGTCAACCATTCTCTCCAGGCAATGAGTCTTCTCTCTTGGACTCCAAAGAAAAATTTCATCTTCTGCAAGATTTTGCACATAAAGCCTTTGCGAGATATGGACAAATCATCAGTAGTGTCCCAATTTCAGGAACTACTCCTATTCCAGCTCTACCTCCAGTCCAGACCAGCATCTCTATCATCGCCATCTCGTGATACCACCATCGTCACTACCACCATTTTTTTAGCTCAAGTACCATCTTCACCACCATCTTCGACTTGGACAGTTGGTTAACAAACTTGTATGACGATGAGTGACATCACTGTGTCTTCTTGATTTCTATTTCCTGCTAACCTCAGGCTGGTCCTGAGGCGGGGTCATCTGATGGCACCACCTTAAACTGGTACGGGATGATTTTTTTTTCTTTATTTTATTTTATTTTTTTTTTTTCCCATTTTATTAACTTATTTTATCTTTATTTTTACTGAATTTTATTTTTATTTTATTTTATTTACTTATTTTTATCTTTAATTTTTCTGATTTTTATTAATTTACTGTGAAATTCAATTTTATTTGCTCATATTTTGAATGATTCCAATATTCAGTATGTGACACTCGAGGTTTGCTGTGGTTCGCGCTCAGTTGTGGCCCACCTCCTCGCGGCGTAGACAGGTATCAGGATGCACCACCCTGGTGCTTGTTGCTTCCTGATAGCAAAGTGGCCAGAAACAACTAAACAACAACAAACACATACACAACAGAAACATAGCATTACACACATTTCTGGCCTTTCTGCAGAGTTTTTGTAACGTCACAGTGTACCACAGAGGCCTCATTTTAGGAAGGATGTTGATTTCCTTGAGCATGTACAGAGAAGGGCAACAAAATTGGTGAGAAGAACGAAGGGATCCTCTTTGGTAAGAGGCTTAAGTTCTTTAGAAAGGCTTAAGTTCTGCAAATTTTAGCGTCTGGAGAGTAGGTACCTGTGAGGTGATCTGATTTGAGGTGTATAAGGCCTTGAATGGGCTGAGCATTCTGAATTCTGATGGGATTCTTCCACTTGCTCAGATTATAAACTGGAGGTGCATTAATTCAAATTGAGGAAAGACAGTTATAGAATAGATGTGTGGAAATTTGCCTTTAGCCAACAGGTGGTTAATTGCTGGAACAAACTTCCATTTGTCGAGGAAGTTGATAGCTTAAATAAATTCAAGGAGGAACCGGACAAACTTTTTGAGGGAATGGGTGTGTGAAATTGTTTTTTTTTGGATGATGCTGAATAAGCTCATATGTTTGCTTTCTTTTGAACAAAAGAGCATCCTTTTGTTCCCTTTACCAATCTGGTTTCTCTCTTTTTGCACCTGTTTCAGAATCTACATCCTTCCTAAAGTGAGGCTTCCAGACTCAAGATGTGGCCTAACCATGGCCTTATACAAGGAAATAATCACCTCCTTATCCCTGCTAGCAAAGTTTCTGTATATCATTGACAAAACCCCATGAGTTGTCCTGGCAGTAATTATAAATATTAAGTATGTATGCCTTATCTTTGTCACAAATTGCAATGAACTTAAATGAAATGAACCAACAGGGACTAAACAAATGGAGCCACTTTGCTTCTATTAATTTCAGTAGATTTTTTGTTTGTTGTAAATTATTTATATTTGCAACATTTATCTATTAAGGTGAATGAATGCTTTTTTGGGATGAATTATGGATTTATTATGAACTATTAAGCTTTTAAAATAATGAACTTTTTGACCATGTTTCCTCATTATACCTTGAATGGCAAAGTTAGTTGTTATTTTAAGGAATTAGTATTTTTTCATATTTGTATTCAGTAATAAAATATAATTTTGAAGAAATAAATAATCTATAGGTTACATTTTAGTTTTCACTTTTTAGATCAGAAAGATAATCAGCAAAAGAAGAAAATTACTCCAAGGAAGTAAGATTGTTAATATACTTTACATATTTTGCAGTTTTACTTTCAAAAGTATAATTATATTATGCTATTACATTTTCATAAAAATTGATTTTGCAGGCTATAGGAGAAAATATTCTGCAATTTGATTAATTACAGAAATATGTAATCATTTCTGTAATTAATCAAATTTCTGTAATTAATTATTTCTGTAATTAATTTGAAATATGAATATTTTAGGCTCTAAATTTGCTAGGAAAATTAATGTCAATGTTATTTAAGAAAGAGCGTGCCATTTTAAGTTGACAAATGCATTGAATATCAAACTAAATATTATAGAAATGTGACAAACTTAAAAGGGAAAAAAAAAATGAAAGCTTTAAATTGATTTTCCTTTAAAATTTTATTTATTATTTAAAGAAGTTGTCAGACTATCCTGCATACTTTTTCTTGCATTGAAGTTTTTTTAATTTTTGACTTTCATAATCTTTTGCTTGATCAGCAACTCAATGTTTTGGGAATATATTATACATATATGTAAAATAGAATAATGCACCAAACACACAATTTATAATTAACAGTTTAATTACTAATCTCTTATTTTATTTGGTACTACATAAACTAACTGACATTGTATAGGTTGTCTGCTTACACCAGTAGTGTTCTTCTCACACCAGTTGGGTAGTTCAGCTAATACTAAATGAGAGACCAGACAAACAAAAGATGCCAAAGCTCTAGTCAGAACTGCAAGGTGTGTTCACTTTAATCAACGATGGTTTTATTATTATAACTTTATTCATATCATATGGAACAAGATTTGATAGTGATAAGCAAAGTAATAAAGTACAAAACTTAATTTGTCTATATGGTAATGCTAGAAGTATTGTAAGTGAATTTAAAAAATTGAGATTTTGATCAAGTCGACTAATGCTGATGTAGTTGGTGGGCTTACACAGATATGGTGGTACTTCAGAGATATGAGATGAGATGAATTTCAGTTTGGTGAATATTATATGTTTAGGAGAGATAGGGAGACAGGGACTGATGCTTCTGATCAAAAACTGCCTAAAGATGATAGGAATGTTCTCTAAGCCAGATCAAGGTAATATGGATGTTGAGTTAAAATTCTGCTGAAGTCATTTCTGGTCTGAAATGACTTGCAGCACAGGGAAGTTGATAGTGAGGATATTAAAGGCCAAATGGCAATTATTGTTAAACTCTAACGATTATGACAGAAATCTTTTTAGGCAGATTGAATAGACTAATAAATAAGATTTTCTCATCATGGGTCACTTTAACCTAGCCTTTGCGCCTCCGTAGCCAGGTGGGAAGGAGCAGCGTGCGTAGCACACTCTTCTTGATTAGACCGGGGTTCGAGCCCGTCACCACCAAATACGGAGAATGCGGAAAGGTCAGGGAATGACCACCGCATATTCCCGGAGCAATATGGCCTTAGTTGCTAATGCTCCTAAAAACCAAATAACAAACAAACAACCTAGCCTTTATAAACTGGAATATGTGAGCCGAAAATGCACTATGTGGTATTATTTTCCGTCTCTCCTAAACAGCTTTTTGAACAAACTGGATGATTGCTATTATTCCTGCAAATTTGACGGCATGCCTTTTAATAAGTTAACTGAGTCAATAAGTTAAGAATATTATTGAAAGTGCCGAGGATCCTCCTCAGCCAGGTGACTCACTCATAGATTTTTGCTAATTTGCTTATGCACATTTCACTGTACTGAGCCAATATTCTGTGATAAATTTAAGCAGGTTTTATTCTTTGTGAATTCAAAAATCAGATTACATATTGCATCTCTACCTTGGTGCATAACTGCAAGGGTGCTTGCACCTTGAAAATTGGTTGTTTCCAAATAATGCCAGCAGTTAGGTTCCATACAGGTGCCCATTTGCCACAGACTTTGAAAAGTAATCTGATGCAAGATGATCATCATTTTTTGTGTAATATGCATATTATGTTGGTTTTGCAGTTTTCATATGAACGATATTTGTGTATTTCTGTATTCATACAACATGTTTGTGCTGAAAATCATAAACCATTGTGCTCTCCTAAGAAATGTTATGTATTATTGAAAGAAAGGGTTAATGTATTGAATAGATTAAGTAATTTGTTTCACTAAAAAATATTTGTAGAGTGATTTTAATAAACTCAGCAAATAAACTAAATAAAATTAAAAATAAATAAATAAGGTAATAGCAAATGTACCTTATTTGCTACTACTTTATTATTATATAGTCTTTGCAATCTCTTTCCATATTAAAGTTTTTACTACTTTGATAATTCATTATATTAGCAAATAAGGAAATAAAATAAAATAGAATGAAAAAATAAAACCTAAGCGATTAATTCACAGCAGTAATGTATTTTTGTTGTTGTTTTTTATGATCTTTATAGATTAAAATCACAGAGGAATAATTTTTTAAATTCTGCTCTCAGTTCATCTGGGAAAGTGCAGCAGCATAATGATTTAGAGCAGTCCATTTCTGGTGGAGTTAGCCAAAACAAATCTTCTCTATTACAACAGGTGAGGGGGGGGGGGACTGCTTATTTTTTTGATGCATGATCTATTAAGATGTACTAAGAGAAATATAAAATTCTCCATTTTTATTTATTACTTCACTATATTGTGTGGGGTTATCCAGTTAAAATGCAACTGACTTTGCAATAATAAAATTAAATCCAGTGCAGGTTTTCAATACAAAAATAATTATTAAATATGAATACAGAGTTTAATTGAAATTGTCAAACAGAATGTTTCAAAATGATCTGGAAGTATCCACCTTGCTTATTCTAGATATGCAGTCACTGTTTTCTGTATGTTTGGTGCAACTATGCAAAAAAATATATATTAATCTGTGGCATGAATGCAGTTCTCACTCTTACCAAATTTCTCTTAGCATTGAAAAAAATATTTGTGTGTAGTGTAATTAATGTTCCAAAATAAATGCACATTTTTTTCAGGGGAAACTTAGTTACAAACTATGCTAATAAATTCCATACAGCTTCTCAAATATTCAGAGGCACAACTAGAGTATGGCAAGGGCAGCCCCAGCCAAAGGTGCCAAACGGATTTAACATGTCCACTGCTGGCTTGACATTTGACCTTACTGTACCAAATTCAAAAAATCACTGGATTGAGTCAATACAGATCAGAGGGGGGCAGAGACATTTTTAGGCTTTCTTCTCACTATGGCTGAATTAATAGCTTCTAGTGAAGATTGCTTGACAAAAATATCTGGTTTTTCTTCTGGCAAATTAGAAGAAAATGGTTCTTAAACTCAGGTGATTTTCATCCTGGTGGAATGAAAACCTCTAAATGCATATGTGTAAACTTGCAGTGAACATGTTAAAGATCTAGAATAACTGAATCTACATTGATATGTAAAACTTAAAAACCGACATTATTTCTAAAGGTTACAACCACAAAATCTTTACTTAAGGTACTCTTTACTGATGAGAGTAGATTCAGTCTCAGCAGCGATTCTGGACATCAGCTAATATGGCAAGAGGTTGGCACACAGTATGACCCTGCAAACATCACCTGAGAGGGATCGATATGGTGGTCGAGGTGTTCTCATCTGGGGAGGCGTTATCTTGGATGGACGTACACCTCCAGATACTGGAAGGTGGTACTGTAACTGGTGCACACTACTGTACTGAGGTAATCTTTCCCCATGTGCGTCTGTTCCGAGGTGCCATTGACCCTGAGTTCATGTTTATTAGTATTAGTATTAGTAATGGCCGCATGGTGCAAGAAAGCCTATGGCTTATGCTGCACCAGCCAAAAAAAAAAAAAAAAAAAATCCGAACAAAACAATGATAAAAACAAAAAAAAAAATAAATAGATAAATAAAATAAATAACTAATTAATAATAATTAATAAATAAAAAAAATAAAATAAAAAATAAAAAGGAAATTAAACCTATCATCCTATGCGCTTCCCTTACCCGAAAGTACTATCCAGATGACCTTTGAATTTCCCCAAACTGTCGGCCTCTACCACCCATGAAGGCAACTTATTCCAGTAATTTATAACTCGCTGGCTAAAATAAAACTTCTGCAGTCCAATCTAAACATTTCCCCCGTAACTTGAATTTATGTCCCCTAGTTCTAGCATCATTTATAATCTTGAAAATTTTGTCCCCATTCATTTTACTGATGCCTCTCAGAGCCTTAAACACCTCAATCAAATCTCCTCTAAGGTGTCTAGTTTCCAAACTCTGCAACCCACATATTCGAAGTCTTTCTTCATAAGGACGCCCTTTTGCCTATCTCACCAGGCGAGTTACCCTTCTTTGCACCCTTTCAAGAAGCTCGATGTCTTTCTTTAGGTGCGGTCTCCATACTTGAACACAGTATTCCAAGTGTGGTCTAACATAAGCCTTATATAATGGGATTATCATGTCCCTATCTCTACTTGCAAAAGTTCAATAGATCATCGATAGGACACCATGGGCCTTCCTTGCAACCTGTTTACAATGCTCAGAGAATTTCATGTCTGACCGTATCTTAACACCCAAGTCCCTTTCCTCCAGTACTGGGTTTAGTTGAACTCCACCAAGTGAATAAGTTATTTTGTGATTACTGTTTCCCAGGTGTAATACCTTACACTTTGTTGGATTAAAGCACAGCTGCCATTTTTCTGACCATTCCTGAAGTCTATCTAGGTCTCTCTGAAGAAGCTCAGCTTGACAGTGATCATTAACTACTCTACCAATTTTAACATCATCTGCAAATTTAGACATCACGCCCTCTATCCCTTCATCAGTGTCGTTTATGAAAATAAACGGATGGTAATGCCACACCCCATCGCACTGCAGCTGTTGATATGCTTTTGGAAAGTGAGGACATTGTTTGTATGGATTGGCCTGCTCGTTCCACCAATCTAAATCCCATCGAACACATATGGAACACTCTGGGGAGATGCCTAGTGGCACGTCCACACCCACCAGAAAATGTTCACCAGCTGAAGATGGTGCTGACAGAGGAATGGACAATGTTACCACAAGAACTTATCAACAACGTTGTTCTAAGTATGGACAGGCGGTGCAAAGCCTGCATCGACTTTAGGGGTGGCTATATCTCCTACCGAGGACCACTTTATGCTTTTCCCATATCCAGGCAACTCCTGTGAGAAGCTACAGGTGAAAACCTGACTGGTCCTTAAATTTTGCACACCAGTGTATAATTTATTTTTACAACAGGGCAATCATTATTATTGTAATCAGTTATAAAAACCTGTTGTTGCTTTTATATAAAACTATAAAAATTCATTGATGATAATTTAATAACAATTTATAACAATTTTATATTATAATTAAATTATGTTATATGAAAACAAAGGTGGATTTCTGATATTTGGTCATAGGTATTAAAATTTTTAGTTGTTTCTGCAAATTCTATCATTGTTGTGATGTAACTGCCATATGTCACCTGCCTAAAAATATCACATTCCATATCTGAATACTCTGTTACTATTGTTTCCTCAGTACACACTCATTTGGCCATCAGATTGTATGATTAATGGATAATCATGCGTATGAACCTGTATTTATTTTCAAAATATGATTTGAATATGGTATAGCCATATTTCAAATCAAGATTATTTACAGATATGTAATAAGTTTAATTAGAATTTTTTTTATTGGAATGATAATCCATAAAAACATTTATTTTCTTTATTTATTCCAAATCAAAATGCAAAACATTTTGAGAATTTGTTCAAATTACTTAATGAATATACATTCTACTTTTTTGTTGTTAGAATGGGTATTGTAGGCCCAAAAGCTCTTTCTGCCTACAAAATTTATTAAATTGTTAAATTCTGTAAGCCTTAACTTTCTCTTTAACTTTAAATTAATATAATTAGTAATTTAAATTGTAGGAGTTGAAGGATGTGACTCTGAATGCAAGGATAAACAGTTAGATAAATAAACATGCTACCTCATTGTTTTTCATAATTTATATAAAATTGAATAAATTAGTAATTTAATTTATCATTAAATTTATTAAATATTATCTAAATTATGAAAAGACAATGCTGTATAGTGCGTTTTTTATCATATTATCATACAGATTATATGATAAGAACATATCATACTGAAATAAGCCTTGTCACTACTGACAAAATGTAAAAATATAAAATAAACTTTATTATAAAAATACAGTAAAAATAAAATATGAGGGGGTATCAAAAAGTTTGTACCCTTAACTAGAAATAATAGTCCTAGAAAGGTGAAACTTCACAGAAAGTTAACTTGAATCCTTTTCTATGTACTCTCCATGTATAGTAACACATTTCTCACATCTATGGATCAGTTGTTTAATGCACTTTTTGTTTGAAACTACGATTCCACTTCATCGACGACTTCCTGAGACAAATCTGCCAGCGGCAAAGGTTGATGATGCTGTAGAGCAGATATCATCTTTTAAGGGTACAAAGGGTGATATTGTTGTACACGTTGGCACTAATGGTATTGAGAGTAGGAGACCTGCAGAATTACTTAACAAGTACAGTTCAATGTTGAAAAAAATCGTGAGTTAGGGTTTAATTTGAAAGTGTGTGCAATTCTGCCTAGACACGATAGGAGGGAGTATATGATGAGAGCCTTGTCGATCAATTCAGCCCTGGAGAGACTGTGCAAGGCTGAAGAGGTAGAATTTTTCTCAGCCTAGTCTGTGCTTGTTAACAGAAGAGACTGCTTCTACAGGGATAGAATACACTTAAATAGAAAGGGTGCAGGAATATTTACTGATGCTATCGAGGCAGAGTTAGGTGGGTCGGAAAACTGCTAGCTTGGGGGGGATATACAACAGATTAATAGATTAACAGTAGCCACTGGCAGAGGTGAAAGTGATTCTTACACTGCTTCTATTGAAAAGCAATTGAGCAGCAGCAGCCTGGAAAGCAAGGCAATGGGGATTTCCAGGACTGCTGGGAGTCATAGTGGAACAAGTAAATACATGGGCTGTGTTAGGGTAACTGAGAGTAGAAACAGGTGCATGTATACTTGCATGTACACCAATGCTAGGAGTATAGTTAATAAATTCGATGAGCTTGAAGTGCTAGTCAAGACATCAAAGACAGATATTGTTGGGATATCAGAGACATGGTGTCACACAGACATAAGCAGTGCACAACTGGAATTTGGGGAGTACAATGTGTACAGAAAGGATAGACAGGACAGGAAGGGAGAAGGGGTTAAGCTGTTAGTTAATAAACACATAAAATCTAAGGAAGTGCATCCAGTTGATGTTGGTGGACAATGCAATGTTGAGTCTGTTTGGTGTGACATAAGCACTGGGAAAGGAAAAATGAGAGTAGGTGTTTGTTATAGACCTAATGAATCTGAGGAGTATAATGAGCAATTGTGCAGAGAAATAGAGTGGGCTAGTAAATCAGAGTGTCTTATAATGGGGGATTTTAATTTCTCAGAGATTGACTGGAATTTGTGGGTTGGTCACTCACACACTAGCAAGGCTTTTGTGGATTTATTGGATGATAGTTTTCTACAGCAGCATGTTTGGGAGGCAACTAGAGTGAGTAATACTCTTGATCTGATTATCAGTAGTTATTCTTTGTGCATTAAGAATCTACACATAAAGGAACCACTAGGTGGAAGTGATCAGTGTGCCGAAGTGGGATTTACTCAAAGAGGTAACTACCATCAGGGGTAAAGAGAAAGGATTTTGCCTTCATAAAGGTGACTACGGTGGTCTGAGACAGTTTTTAAATTCAATACGGTGGGACCAACTGATGATGTTACCAACAGAAAATTCAAAATGGGAAGCATTCAAAGAATTCATCTTGGAAGATACTAGGCTTTTCATACCAACTAAGAAATATTGTTCAAGATTTAGGCCTAATTGGATGTCAGATGAACTAATTAGACATGTGGCAGAGAAGAAAAATGCATGGGATACATATAAATTAACAGGTGACACAGAAGTCTATGATAGATATAAGCTGGTCTATAACCAAGTCACAAAGGAGGTTAGGCAGGCAAAGGTAGATTACGAGAAATCTTTGGCAAAGGATGCAAAGAAAAACAGCAAAGAGTTCTTTATTTATTTAAACTCTAGAAGAAAGGGGATGAATCAGATTGGTCCACTTGATATCGATGGTTCAACTATTGATGATCCTGCTCAGGTAGCTAACAAACTAAATGAATATTTTGCATCTACATTCACACATGAGGAATTATTCAGGGAGGGGACTGCCAGAGGTGTATTAAACTCTGGCAGTAAGCTAGATAATCTTGTAATAACTGAGAGTAAATTGGAAGAGAAATTATTGAAGATAAACATAAGAAAGGCTCCTGGGGTGGATGAATCTATCCAATTATATTAAAAGAGGCAGCAAAGAAAGTAAGCAAACTCTTAGCCATAATTATGAGAGCTTCCTTGGACTCAGGGGAGGTACCCATGGACTGCAGATGTGCAGATGTGACCCCAGTCCACAAAGGAGGATCAAAGAGACACAGGTAATTACAGACCTGTTAGTTTAACTTCTGTTCCAGGGAAATTAATGGAGGCACTGGTTAAAGAAGCATTGCAGGATCATCTAGACAAGACATCAGTTATAGCTCGGACACAGCATGGGTTTGTTAAGGGGAAGTCTTGTCTGACCAATTTGATTGGATACTATGATGTAGTAACAAAGGAACTGGATGCAAAGAATAATTTTGATATCATATATTTGGATCTTAGAAAGGCTTTTGATACTGTTGCACATGGAAGACTGCTGTACAAATTGGAGCAGTGTGGCATTGGAGGAAAATTGCTGATATGGATAAAGGGATGGTTGAGTGGGTGAAGACAGAGAGTGGTAATCAATGGACACTGCTTTTTGTGGACTAATGTTATTAGTGGAGTCCCCCAGGGTTCATTGTTGTTTTCTGTATTCATTAATGATATTGATTATGGTATATCAGGCTTAATATCCAAGTTTGCAGATGATACGAAGGTCAGCAGGGTGGTTAATAATACTAATGACTGTACACTGCTGCAACAGGATCTAGAAAAGTTGAACAGATGGGCTGAGTGGTGGCAACTGAAGTTTAACACTGACAAATGTAAAGTACTGCATATGAGAAGCAGTAACCCCAGAGTAATGTATCAACTGTGTGGTACTACACTGACAGTGGTAGAGAGTGAAAACGACCTGGGGGCAATTGTGCAGGCAGATAGGAAGTTTTCTGAGTAGTGCGGATGGTCTGCAAGAGTAGCTCATGGTGTCTTGTCAATGATATACAGGAATATTTCTAGCATGGAAGAGGAAGTGATCATCCCCTTGTATAAGGCAATGGTCAGGCCACACCTTGAGTACTGTATACAGGTATAGAGGTCTCATTTTAAGAAGGATGTAGAGCTGTTGGAACGAGTACAGAGAAGGGCAATAAGATTAGTGAATGGAACAAAGGGTTGCTCTTACGAAGAAAGGCTTAAGTTTTGCAAATTACAGTGTCTGGAGACTAGGCACCTGCGAGGTGATCTGATTGAGGTGCATAAAGCCTTGAATGGTTTGAGCATGCTCAATGCTGATGGGATTCTTCCTCTTGGTCAGAATAATCACCTGAGAGGGCATAAATTCAAATTGAGGAAACACAGTTATAGGATAAATGTGCAAACGTTTGCCTTTGGCCAGCGGGTGATTGCTGGAACAAACTTCCATCTGTCGTTGTAGAAGTTGATAGCTTAAACAGATTCAAGGCAGAACTAGACATACATTTGGAGCAAGTGGAATGGTGAAATGAGAAGGGTGTGTTTTTTTGGCTGATACTGTATAAGCTTGCTTTCTTGCATCATGTCCGCTTGCTAATGCTAATGCTAAATCAAAGCGACATCCACACAATGGTTTTTTCATTTCTCAAAACAAAAAGAAGTCTGATGGTCAGGAGAATAGGGTGGCTGCTGCAGTAGTTCGAAGCTGCACTGGGCAACAAAGTTGGTTGTGGCAACGGCTGTGTGAGCCGGTGCATTGTCTGACAGAAGACGGACACATTTGGTTAACATTCCACATCTTTTCACCTTCAAAGCATCGCATAACTTTTTCAAAAGATTTCTTTAGTATTCTCTGGTAAGTGTGGAACAATGAGTTAGGTAATTTGTCAGGATACCCTTTTCTGTCTCAAAACACGGAAAACATCACCTTCTTTGCAGATGGAGTTGTCTTTGGCTTTTTGAGAGGTGGTGAGGAGGTGTGGTTCCACTGCTTAGCCATAATTATGAGATCATCCTTGGATTCAGAGGAGGTCCCCATGGACTGCAGATGTGCAAATGTATCCCCAGTTCACAAAGGGGGATCGAAGGGTGACACGAGTAATTACAGACCAGAAAATAATGGAGTCACTGGTTAAAGATGTATTGCAGGATCATCTAGAAAAGACTGCAGCAATAATTCAGACACAGCATGGGTTTGTTAAGGGAAAGTCTTGTCTGACAAATTTGATTGTATATTGTGATGTGGTTACAAAGGAACTGGATGCAAAAAATAATTTTGATATCATCCATTTGGATTTCAGGAAAGCTTTTGACACTTACGCATGGAAGACTACTGTACAAATTAGATCAGAATGGTATTAATGGTAAGTTACTACAATGGATAAAAGGATGGTTGAGTGGGCGAAGACAGAGGGTGGTAATCAATGGGTGCTGCTCTTCGTGGACTAATGTTATTAGTGGAGTCCTACAGGGTTCGGTGTTGGGTCCACTGTTGTTTTGTATATTTATCAGTGATATTGATGAAGGTATATCAGGCTTAGTATCGAAGTTTGAAGATGATACAAAGGTTGGCAGGTTTGTTAATGACAGTAATGGCAGTGTGCCACTGCAGCAGGATCTAGAAAATTTTGGAAGATGGACTGAGAAGTGGCAGCTGAATTTTAACATTGAAAAATGCAAAGTACTGCATATGAGTAGAAGTAACCTCAGAAGAATGTACGAACTGTGTGGTACTACACTTAGGGTGGTAGAAAATGAAAAAATCTGGGCGTAATTGTGCAGTCAGATATGAAGTTTTCTGAGCAATCTAGACAGGCTGCCAGAGCAGGTCATGGGGTTTTGTCAACAATATACAGGAATTTTGCTAGCAGGGAAAAGGTGGTGATTGTTCCTCTGTATAAGGCAGTGGTCAAGCCACGCCTCGAGTACTGCGTACAGGTTTGGAGGCCTCATTTTAGGAAGAATGTAGATTTGCTTGAGTGTGTACAGAGAAGGGCAACAAGATTGGCGAGGGGAATGAAGGGACCTCTTACCAAAAGAGGCTTAAGTTCTGCAAATTGCAGTGGCTGGAGACTAGGCACCTGTGAGGTGATCTGATTGAGGTGTATAAGGCCTTGAATGGGTTGAGCATGCTGAATTCTGATAGGATTCTTCCACTTGTTCAGATTACGAACCTAAGGGGGCATAAATTCAAATTCAGGAAAGATAGCTGTAGAATAGATGTGCAGAAATTTGCCTTTAGCCAGCGGGTGGTTAATTGCTGGAACAAACTTCCATCTGTCATTGTGGAGTTGATAGGTTAAATAAATTTAAGGAGGAACTGGACAAACATTTATAGGGAATGGTTGTGTGAATTTTTATCTATTTCTTTTTTTTGGCTGATGCTACATAAGCTAATACGCTTTCTTGCATCACATGCCACGATTACTATTACTGTCTTTAGTCTCTGGATCATACTGGTACATCCAGCATTTGTCATTTGTTACCAACCAATCAAAAAAAGTTCTGAACATCTGCATTACACAAATCCAACAGTTGGCGAGAACATTGCATTTGACATTGCTTCTGCAAAACACATCAGCAATCTTGGAACCCATTATGTGGAGACCTTAGACATGTGCAGTTGGTCATGTAAAATGTTGTGGGTAGACCCATAACTAATTCTCACTGCATTTGCAATTAAATGAATTGTCGCACATCTGCCACTCAGCACCAGCTGCTCAACCATTGCCGCCGTCTCACTGTCTGTGAATGTTGATGGCCTTCCTTCTTTTGGCTCATCAAAAACACTTGTACAAACACACTGGAACTCCTGTTTCCACTTTTTTACAGTGTCATAGGATGGACAATTCTGCCCATACACAACAGCTTTCATTTCTTTGTTAATTTCATGAGTTTTCTTGCCCTGCAAATGAATGAACTTGATCACTGCTTGATACTCCACTCTCTCAACCATAGCATCCTTCCTCAGATTCCGGGCTCCACCTCTGGTGTACGATCACCTGCGGGAATGAAAATTCACATGTTATTGAATATGTAGACAACTTATATTAAAAACGGCTTCTTCCTACTGATATTTTATCTAGGTCGGGGTATGAACTTTTTGATACCCCCTCATACAATGCACTGAAACTTATTAAAAATAGTAATAAAATACATAAGATCAATGCTAAAATTTATAAAAGTACTAAAAGCAATAAGAGCAAAAACAAAATATACATTAAATAGCTTTCAGAGTGGTGTGCCCCTTTATCCACTTGAAAGGCAAGTAGTATGACATACCATCATTATGTTCTGCAGAGGAGCAACATATACGCATGCACTACAACAAACCAATTCAAATCATCATCTCAGTGAAAATAAAGGGAAGGAGGGAAAGAGGGAGAAAAATCAGCTGTCAGACTGCAGAAGTAGGCTGATGTACATTTGCCACATTATTAGCTTGCCATCTTTCATCATGTTTCAATAATAGGTTGTATGCAGGTTCCATGATTATGATTAATGTTGGAACCTGCCACAGCTGTATGGAGCACTTCCAACCCGGGCGGTGACAAGAATCATGTGTGGTCTAAAATTTCAATATCAGAACGTAGGTTACAATTAATGTTCTGTTCACACCAATAATTAGCATTAGCAGAGGCACCATCAGCCAAAAAAAAAAAAAAAAAAAAACCTTCCCTTTTCACCCATTTGCTCCAAAAGTTTGTCCAGTTCTTCCTTAAATTTATTTAAGCTATCAACTTTCACTTTGACAAATGGAAGTTTGTTCCAGTAACCAGTGACCTCTTGGCTAAAGGAAAATTTCTGCACATCTGTTCTACAACAGTCTTTGCTCAATTTGAGTTTATGTCCCCTCAGTTGCATAATCTGAACAAGAGGAAGAATGCTATAATCATTGAGCCTGTTCAAACCATTTAAAGCCTTATACACGTCAATCAGATCAACTTGCAGGTGCCTAGTCTCCAGATGCTGCAATTTGCAGAACTTAAGCCTTTCTTGGTAAGAGCACCTTTGTTTCCCTCACCAGTCTTGTTGCCCTTCTCTGTACTCATTCCAGCAGCTCTACATCCTTCCTAAGGTGAGGCCTCTATAGCTGTATGCAGTACTGAAGGTGTTTCCTGACCATCACCTTATACAAAGGGATAACCACTTCCTTATTCCTGCTAGCAAAATTCCTGTATATCATTGGCAAGACCCCTTGAGCTGCTTTGGCAACCTGTTTGCACTGCTCAGAAAATTAAAGTAAATTAAACTGCCACATACTATATAAAGGAATAAGAATTGTGCAAAAACTTAAAAATGAAATAACAGCAGGGTAACAAAAACTTTTGAAATGAATCTCCAGTGATCATCATCTGATGATGCAAAACCTCAGTTCTGCAATGGTTGTATGCTTGTGATGTGTATTCTGTACTTCTTGTCATGGATAAATCATTCTAAATCTGCATCAAGATTCTGGACTGTATGAAGAACGTTGGTAGGGATGAAATGGTCAGCTAGATGGAGTCAATTTTAGAATTACGTAGTGGGGAAAGAGCCCAGAGTTTTTGATGCTGTGTCATCCAGTAACACATTTCTCAGAAATCAACAGAGCTGATGTCACTTTTAATGAGTTTTTTGGTAGTAATCAGTCTTCTTTTTTCAATACTTGATATTATAGTTGTATAGTTTAAGGCTGTTGCAATAGTTGAAGTATGTATGTCATTTGTGAGGTTATATTTGCATGTAGCCACCAAATCATCCATTATTCATTTGACTGAATTCTGTGAAGTGTTCACAAGAAAGCCAAAACGCAAATCTTGGAAACATACAGGACTAAGGGATGAATCATCCTATAACTGTATTTGATGGAAGATGGAGGGTTTTGAACATGAAGTAAATGTTGTTTCGCTCTCCATTTCAATGCACACATTCTGATGTGAAGAGCTTCGAGATGGCTGCGAAACTGTAGTTTTGGTTCTATATTACTTCTAGATCTCTGTTGTGGTAGACTATTGCAATTAAAGTGCTGTTAAGTGTGACTGGATGATTTGGTTGCTTCAGCAAAATGATCATCATTCCAAATTTTATTGGACTGATCAAATTTTGTAATAACTGAGAGCAAAGTGGAAGAGAAATTGTTGAAGATAAACATAAGAAAGGCACCTGGGGTGGATGGGATCTATCCATTTATATTAAAGGAAGCAGCAAAGGAAGTAAGCAAACCCACCCTTAGCCATAATTATGAGAGCTTCCTTGGACTCAGGGAAGGTACCCATGGACTGAAGATGTGCAAATGTGACCCCAATTCACAAAGGAGGATCAAACGGTGACACAAGTAATTACAGACCTGTTAGTTTAACTTCTGTTCCAGGAAAATTAATGGAGGCACTGGTTAAAGAAGCACTGCAGGATCATCTAGACAAGACTTCAGTTATAGCTTGGACACAGCATGGGTTTGTTAAGGGGAAGTCTTGTCTGACCAATTTGATTGGATACTATGATGTGGTCACAAAGGAACAGGGTGCAGGGAATAACTTTGATATCATATATTTGGATCTTAGAAAGGCTTTTGATATTGTTGCACATGGAAGACTGCTGCACAAATTGGAGCAGTGTGGTATTGGAGACAAATTGCTGCTATGGATAAAGGGATGGTTCTAAGAATTTTGAAAACGGGTCTTCTAAGAACTTTGTATACATTTCATGACTTCTAAGAATGTTGTATGCATTTCAGGACTTCTAAGAACTTTGTATGCAGTTCACTTTATCATTTTAAAGTAAAATCAGTTAGAAATGAACCCTTCCTTTGGAAACATGTCTACTAACAAAAGAAAGTGTCTCTCGATCAGCGAAAAAGTTGAAATTATTTGTGAGTTAGAATGTGGTGCAAAAAATGTTGATGTGTGTAAAAAGTTTCTTTGTCCTCTTCAAGTGTATTGACATTGTGGAAGAATAAAACTGTTTACATATGAGCACTGGAAAAGAACATAACCAAAAAAAAAAAAAAAAAAAAATTAGAAAGCGCGAGGTTACAAAGATCGATGAAGCATTGCTTCAATGGTTCACCGCACAAAGAAGTGCTGAATTTTCAATAGATGGTCTGATCTTGAAGGCTCAAGCGGAAAATTTGCTAAACAACTTGGATGCAACGATTTTGTGTGTAACAACAGTTGGCTGGATCAATTAAAAACTGACATAACGTTTATGCAAAAATCAGTGGAAAATCTCAATCTGCAGATCCAATAATGACAAATGAACGGATTGACCGTGCTTGTGCAAAAATTGGAAAAGATTTCAATGATGAAGATATCTACAACAGTTGTACTACTGCAACAGAATCTAGACAATTTGGTCAGTTTAACTGAAAAGTGGCAACTGAAGTTTAACATTGACAAATGCAGCAAATTACTGCATATGGGTAGAAGTAACCCATATGCAGAACTTACCAACTGTGTGGCATTACACTTAGGGTGGTAGAAAATTAAAAAGACCTGGGAGTGTTTGTGTAGTCAGATATGAAGTTTTCTGAACAATGCAGACAGGCTGCCAGTGCAAGTCATGGGGTATTGTCAATAATATACAGGAATTTTGCAAGCAGGGAAAAGGAGGTGGTTGTCCCTTTGTATAAGGCAATGAGTACTGCATACAGGTCTGAAGACCTCATTTTGGGAAGGATGTAGAGTTGCTTGAGCATGTACAGAGAAGGGCAACAAGATTGGTGAGGGGAACAAAGGGGTTCACTTATTTTCATGATAAGTTCTGCAAATTGCAGCGTCTGGAGACTAAGCATCTGTGAGGTGATCTGATCAAGGTGTATAAGGCCTTGAATTGGTTGATCATGCTGAATTCTGATGAGATTCTTCCTCGTGCTCAGATTACGAACCTGAGGGAGCATAAATTCAAATCGAGGAAGGTCGGTTGTAGAATAGATGTACTGAAATTTGCCTTTAGCCAGCGGGTGGTTGATTTCTGGAACAAACTTCCATCTGTCGTTGTGGAAATTGATAGCTTAAATAAATTCAAGGAGGAACTGGACAAATTTTTAGAGGGAATGGTTGTGTGAAATTGTTTTTTTTTTTTTTTTTTTTTGACTCATGCTACATAATATGCTTGCTTTCTTGCATCACATGCCTCTATTACTACTACTACTACTACTACAACAACAATGACAAAACAGGACTTTTTTTATAATTTTACATCTGACAATATATTTAAATTCAAAGGAGAAAAATGTGTTGGTGGAAAAAAATCAAGGGCTCACTTGACGGTGCTCATATGCACAAATATGACAGGAACCGATAAAAAAAAAAAAAAAAAAACTGTTATTGGAAAATCGTTAAGAAAAATATTTTATCGTTAGTTGATAACTCTCCTGCACATCCCCAGATTTAAAATTTGTTCAACATTAAGCTAGTGTTTCTACCTCCCAATGTGACACCAATTTTACAACCAATGGACATAGGTGTAATCAAGAGTTTGAAAGGATTTTATAAAATATTTCTAATTCTACCTCTGATCAGTCAAAGAGAACAGAAACTTACCGAGTCTATATCGATATTGGATGCTATAAATTTATTGAATGATGCATGGAACAACGTTACTTCAACAAACATATCAAATTGCTTCAAGAACTAGAAATTAAATTCAAATGAAATTTCAATTGTAGATGAAGAAGAAGGAAATGAAGACAGCTTACCATTATCTGAATGGCTGTTATGTAACAATGTAGATTTTAATACAGATAACATCGATGAATTCGTACGAGTCGATGACAACTTAACTAGTGATCTTCCTACAGAGAGTGATGTAGATGCTGTGCTCAACAAAGACAATAACAACGATGGTAAAGACGATGATTGTGATGATGATATGATGACAATTGAAAGTGAATCAAACTCAGTGCTGACAATCTCACAAGCTGAAGGTGCAATGGACACATTAGTCAAATTTTTTGAAGGAACTGAGGCAAGTAATGAGATTTTTAACACGTTGAGTGTTTTAAGGGGAAACCTAAAAAATATCAAAGTGAAATCTTCAAAACAAACATCAATTTTAAGATTCATAAATAAAGAGTAACTGAAATCGTGTTTATTATTAAATAGTATTGTTTTTAATTACAGAGAAACAAATTGTGTTTAGTATTAAGTGTATGGTTTTAAAATTATAGACAAATAAATTGTGTTTAGTATTAAGTGTATGGTTTTAAAATCACAGACAAATAAATTGTGTTTAATATTAAGTGTATCGTAGGTTATACAAGCATATTAATACAAATAATATGTAGGCATAATACTCATATTATTTTTTTCTCTTAATATTTCTTTTGTTTTTTGAATCTATCTTTTTATCAAGTTATTGAGAATTTAAAAAAATAGGAGGTACATTTAACTCATCATTGATATAAAGTGTTCATTGTTTAACGGCCTCAGGAGTTTCCCCATCTCTGCAGATATGGAGAGTAACGGTTATAATGAGGAAATTTTATCAGTCCCTTGATGCTCGTTATAACCAAGTTCAACTGTAGTTACTTTGCAAGTGAAAATGGATTTGCTTTAAAGTGGAGGATTCTATTGGATAGAAGAGATTTTAAGAAAACTAGGACTTTGAGTTTGAATAGATAATATTTCCTTCAGAAATGAATGAGATAAAGACTGATGAGACTGGCTGCAAACTGAAGGCTTTTTCCCACAGACCCCCAGGCATCTGCAGAACTATAGAATGGAATGTCAGGTCATCCCATCACATGAAAAGCTATCCAAGATCCTCTTCAACCTTTTCATAGGGGTTTTTTGGAAAAATATGTAGGCCTTTGCGTTAGAAATTTATTACTGTTTTCCTATTAAATTTATGTATTTTTACCATGTTAGGAGACATAGTTCTGAAACATATAGTTGTGTAATTATGAAAAAAACAGTGAAGTATGTTTGTTTTTCATAAATTTGAAATTGATTTTGGAACTGTGAGGTTATTCTAAGTGCATATGTGTTTAGAATATTTGTATAGGCTAAATGCTGGTCTTTACATCAAGCAATAAGCTGACCCGGTACATATTATTTATGTTTGTAGACAACATTGGAACAAAATTGGAAGCCACTGTGCAATATCCTATCAAATTGAGGAAAGACAGTTGTAAGATAGATGTGCCTTTAGCCAGTGGGTAGTTGAATGGCAGAACAGACTTCCATCATTTGTTGTGGAAGTTGACAGCCTAAATATAAATTTTAAGACTGAGCTGGATGAGTATTTGTAACGAACAGAGGGGTGAAATGGGAGGTCTTTTTTTTTTTTTTTTTTCTTTCTGGCTGATGTTGCATAAGCTTGCTTTCTTGCATCATATGCCTCTACTAATGCTAATGCTAACTTTCATCCATTTTTATTTGACCAAAAAAAAAAAAAAATCAAAAGCAGAATTTTAATAAAATACCACATGCAACCTTGTTTGTGTGTACCAGTGTTTGTCACTCAGGAAGTCCCTATATTTCTGCATAATAACAAAAGAAAATTTGTTTGCATGAGGCAAGGCATGGCCTTGCCTCATAATTTACCACCCAAAGAAAACAGCAAACAGTTCATATTGTGTGCCCTAAAACTCATTTATTAAATTTATTTTGGTTTGTACCACCCCCTCCCCAGCAGAAATGTGTGTGTGGTAAACTCCCCATTTTTCTATACCATTGTATGACCTGGTGTGAGCTGTGCAGTTGCACATGCCTAATGCTGGCTGACTCTGCTTCCCTTCTCTATATATTTCTTACAAGCCACTGTGCAATATCCTATCAAAACTGATGATTCCAGTTATTTATTTATTTATTGTATGAAACGGTACCTGCCAAAATTTAGCAACACTGCTAGGCAATCCACCCTTCCTCCCGCTTGCCCAGTTGCAGGGTGGGAGGACCTTAAAAACACAAAACGTAATTAATAACAATAATAAATAAAAAAGAATATGCATACATATAGGAGACAATTCAAGGTCCAGGTTGAGACATTCAAGTTCAGTTTAAGGCATCCAAGGCCTGCTGAAGATAGAATTGCCAGCACAAGGAGCTTGAGCTCTAGTTAAAAGAATGTTCAATAATATATGTAACATATGTATATATATAATATAGGTAATACAATCTTTCATCCAAAACAACTTGCCATTAAAGCCATTAAAAATTCATTTAATCTTACGAATTCTTATTCAGGATAACTCTTATTCTTATATCCTTTGGGTTCTTTCCACTATGGAATTTTTTTCTCAGGTCATCTTTGGTGTTTTTTTTTATCTCCTCCTGTTTTTTTTTTTTTTTTTTTTTTCAATATTCAAGCTTCCGGTATTTTTTTTTTGCTTCACTACTTCTGTTAATTGTAATAGTAATAGTATTCGCCATATAGTGCAAGGAAGCCACATGCTTTTGCTGCACTGGCAAGAAAAAAAAAATACCAAGTAGATATGAAAAAACAAATTATATGCTTCCCTCCTCACACAGGTAACTATCCAGTTGACCTTTGAATTTATTCAAAGGTCAACTTTGAATAAATTCCACCCAAAGAAAACAGCAAACAGTTCATATTTGCGAGGGCAACTTGTTCCAGCTATTAACGACTCACTGACTAAAAGAAAACTTCCTACAATATAATCGAAACCTCAAGCTCTGTAATTTGAATTTATGATCCCCTAGTTCTGGAATTTTTTATAACAGTGAGAATTCCACCTTCATTCATTTTACTAAACCCTCTCATAGCCTTATAAACCTCAATCAGGTCACCTCTGAGGTACCTGGTTGCCAAGCTCTGTAGCCCACATAATTGAATATGGTCATCCTTCTGCCGGTCTCACCATTCGAGTTGCCCATCTTTGAACCCTTTCAAGAAGCTCGATGTCTTTTTTCAGATGAAGTCTCCATATTTGAACACAGTATTCCAAATGTTCCTAAAAGAGCTCAAAAGGTACAACAACCGTGCTACCATCATGGGTAGCACGGTTGTTGTAATTACAGTTCTCCCCCACACTGGGTGGAATGTTACATATACCTGTAGAGAATCAACAGAAAAATGGAGAAATTCTCCATGCCTCTCAGCATTGCAACATTCCAGGTGATCACTGTGAATGCTGCTCTTCAACTGCTGTGGTATCCCTTCTTACATCTTATGGAAATATCTGTCACCTGTGGAGACAGATATTGGAATTTGGAGAATACTTTAGAATATTTTGTATCTAAGCCAACATTATAAAATACACTTAGTGATCACTAAATTGTGACCACACTATCTGAAATGGACTATGCCACATAGCTCATAGGCAGGTGGTGATGATTGCTTAATATGGGGTATGGTTTGCTGGAAAGACTTAGGACCCCTGGTCCATAGGAACTAACGTTTTGCTGGTGAGATCTACAGACATCTTTTAGGAAACCTTGTGCACCCTGCCTTGTTTCATCTTTCTAGACAGAAGTGGAATCTCCAAGACAATAACACGCCACGTCATTGGCCTGCACTGTGAATAAGTGATTCAAGGAATACAGGGAACATATCACCCATTTTCATTGGAGTGACTATTATCCATGCAAATGGTGGCCCAACACTGTATTAGGCAGGTGGTCATAATTCAGTGATCACAGAGTGTATATGAATAATAAAACAAGGTTTATAAATGAATACACTGTCTGTTGCCAGTATGTGCACACTACCCTTTTAAAAGTATTCAGATGCCAGTAATATTGAATGAAATGGATTTTTATTGAAGAAATTACTAATGTTTTGATCAGTTCATCAGCTCTAGCAACTAACTGGAATTTTGTGGCATTCCTCCTTCAGTGATGAAAGTGGGATGTGTTGGAGTACTAGATAAGGATAGGTGTCAACCTTGGCTGGACATTCTAGCTTATTACAGAGATGTTCTGTGGGACTCCTGATAACTGTTTTCGTGACAGTTAGAAATTTGTTTTTCTCAAACCAGAAATGTACACGGCTGGCTTTGTGGAATAGACCATTATTGTATTGCACTGCCAACAGTAAAGCTTCGTGGTGTGATTCTTCTTCTCATGATTCAGACTGGATAATAGATCGGTGTAAAAAACACTTATAGTTGCATTATATAATGAAATTTTTGACAACTCTGAGCTACCTATATGTTGGAGCATGTAGATATCACTGTATGGTTTACATTAATGCTCTGAATGTTAGTCCTGAACATTGTATCACAACTTGCTGTACATACAATGGATCTTTTTTTTCCTATTGTTTCAAAGTTTGTGAATAATGGGCAATGTAGCACTCAAAATGATAATTGGCATTTGTTGGTGCCATATAGAGCTTCTGTGCTGCAGTTCCTCCATGAAACCAACTTGGTCAACTCCTTATAGGCAATGCACAGACTTACTGATGGTGAGGTTGACACCTGGAGTGAGCTCCAAAGTTAGATTTCATAAACATCTTTAGGGATGATGACCATTCTTTTGAGTTTTCTTGCCCTTTCATATTATAGTTTAACTGTTGTATTGTTCTTTGAAGGGATCAGATGGTCTGCTGTTAACATATACCAATAAATTATTGCTTGTACACTGATAGTCATACCATTTGGAAATCTCCAAACTTTTTACCTTGACTCATTGGCTGTTTATGAAATTTCTGTCCCTTGCATATCCATTTTTGTCTATTCCTTTTTTGTATCCACCTGCATTGCTCACTATCATCAGAAAGATATCTTAAATACTTTTGAGAGGATGGAGAATAATCACAAATTAAGCATGGTAAAATTAGTTTTAAGCCATTTGATGATAAGATGTGATTAATTTGATTATGCATAATCTGGAAATGTAATACATTTAAAATAAAAAGATTAATAAAGATATTTTAAAATTAAAAAATTTCATTTGTGTGATTCTGATAGGCAGAGAAGCATGATTATAGTGAGTTGATGTTAGAAGGAATTCCATGTCCTAATATTTCATCAGAAAATGGAAGACGAGTAAGTATAGAAAATGAAAGAGGTATTTTTTACTTCTCTATATTTATATGTAATTAAAGAAATGAAATTAGGAAAAATGTTTCATGGAGATCAAATTTTGATCATATCTTGGTTTAAACCAAAAATATCCTAAATTTAAATTGCGGCTTGTGGGCTTTTTAAAATAGTTTGATTTTACACCTACTTGTTTTAAATTGTGTTTAAAATTTATTTTCCATTTTAAATAGTATAATATTAAATTAAATTGTATATTACAGGGGTGATTTGAAAAGTAAAGCAATTTTATAATAAAAGGTCTTGCAAAAGAAAAAAAATAATATATTTTTCTTCAAGAAAAGTTTCAGTGTGATCTCCATTCTTCTTAATGAAATGTATTGAAATCATTGAATGAGCATTTTTATTCCTGTAAGAGCTCTTTACTCTGCATGCCCAACTTTCTAAGTCAGACACCATTAAAAATCCAGAAAATTAATTTTCTATGTAACTTTTTTAAAATAATAATATTTTATAACTTTTAAAAACACTAATGTACTGCATTTGTACTGAATTCATTACTTGTTTACTGTCATGAAATAAATATCCCTCCAAATGTTTTTTTTTTTTTTTTAAGTGTCTAAAAATCTGTAGGGATCAGTGCTGTAGTGGAGGACAGGGATGGGAAAATGCTCCAAAATTTCAAATCTAAGTTTTTCTGTGGAATTAGTAGCTTTAAGGTACTTATGTAGCCCAGTATTACTATGCTGTAATAAGTTAGTCAACATTATATACCAACTCTTTATGATTTGATATCAGACTTGGGTTCATTTTCAAGGACTTTGCTTTTCTTTCATTATTCTGCTACTTCTTTCTTCTATAAATTCCAAAGACCTTACTCCTTCCACATTTCACAGAACACGCTATGTAAATTAGGATAATCCTAACTCAGTATTTGAGGAATTTTCAGTTTGTAAGAATACCACTGATTTCTTTTCATGATGTGGGGAATACTAAATTTTGATGCTTCAGTTTCTGTAGACATGTGGCATAGAGACATTTGTTCAGACTGAGTGTAGACCTTTCAGCCATGCAGGTCTACTGCATTCTTTATCCATCACTCACACAATCTCATTGAATTTTAATAGTGACCTGCACAAGGGCAAGAATTGCTAATTGGGGTCCTTCTGGGTGGTATGTGTTGAATGTATTTGCAATTTCTTGCTGACTACAAATTCCATGAAACATAGCTACTTTTATATGCTTATCTTAATTCATTGTCACAATTTTAATAAATAAACCGTATATGATTTCTGGCTTATAGGATACCTGGTATGTGTTAATACAAATATGTAGTTGTATTAATAATTTTTATATTTTAGTCTCTTAAGGCTCTATTGATTTAAAACAAAATAAGATCTTTTTGAGTAGTGTCGTAATGGTTGTTGAGGAAAGTATGAGGAAATATTCAAATTGAAATTAATAATCAAAATTGAAATCAGTTTTGTTTGACTTCTCTTACCATGTTTTCTCTTAAGTTTTTTTGCTTCTTATCACCTATAAAACATACTCCAGAAGTTTTCAAAATATTTTATGGAATATTGTGTAACATATTTTAAGAAGCTCATGTGTAAACTTTAAGCTAGTGTGAAGAATAATGTAAAGTGTATAAGGTAGTGAAGAGTAGTATAAGGTATGTAAGGGTGTGAAGAGTAATTTTCAAGGATGCCATTAATTTCTCTTCAATGTGGTGAATACTACTAGTGATTTAAAGCAGGTCTGCTTTCTAGTGCATGGACATCAGAATAGGACTCTGACTAGATTTTGTAAACATCAAAATATGTTGTAAATTGATACTCTTTTCTAAATTTTATATAATAATATTTTTATTTAAATTTAAATTGGTTTATTAATTTGGTAATATTGAAATTTCCATTTCTTTCTGATTTAAAGTAATTTTCACTAGTTTGAGCTGAATATCCATCTGTTTTACCTATTCAATTATATTTACAAAGGAAATAAAAACATTATGTTAATATACTAAGTTATTTTTCCATCCTTTCACTTCTACTGAGAACAGAAGTGGACAGGTGTGAAGAAAATATCTGACTATATAAAATCCTTCCAAAAATGGCATTTATTTTGTCACATCACACCACTTTGCTCATATCTCTGTGCAGGTGCTTTGCTGAGTTGAGGGAAAACAAAGCCAAACATTTCAACAGCTTCTTGATATTTTTAAAGCCTACCCCAATAAAAACGGGTGACTCAATTTAGGCAGCATTTTATCTGAGTCCATATTTATTTGTTACATTTGTTATTCTGAAGCAGCAGGCATTTGATATTGAATTTTATGGTACAGGAAACTCTCTGAAATCTGGCATTTAACAATCTGGAATTTTTTAAAATCTGTCATATTTTACAATCTGAAAATATTAAAAAATAAATCTGGCACTTGTCTGCGATTGTGTTTTCTTTAAAAAATCCATTAAAAATAAGCTCAATTGAATCTATGGTTATTCTCTAGTCTCTACCATGAACATTGACTGTCTTTTACACCCACAAAGAACAGATTTAATTCCACATAACCAAGGTAAAATTTCACGACTGTAACTTCTCTTTCTCACAGCTATTCTAGAGTGATGTCAAATTGGTCACTGGCTCATGCAAGCACTGTATGAGCAGTTTTCAGTAATGAATAAGTGATAGCTAAAAGAGAAAAAGTTATCCTTTTTTGCATGGATTACCATGTCAAACAATATTCCAAGATATGAGTAATCGCTCTCTCTTTAACAGGTATTGATAACTGTATGTAATAAGCAACATAGTGCTTATTTTAATCTGCAGTTCACCAATTGCTTGACTATAATAAGGTCAAGCTCACTAGGCTTCTCTCTCTTCACTCACTTCCAAAGTGTGAATATGGAGTGGATAGGAACACCCTTGAACTGTTCACTGTCTTTCTCCTTACTATAATTTTAATGATAGAAAAAATGAAACTTACTAATCTTTGTTATTACCTTTGAGAAATTGATTGAATTTCTTGACAAGGAACTTTCTTGTAGGAAGTTTTCTTTTAGCCAGCTAGTTATTGATAGCTGGAACAAGTTGCCCTCGCAGGTAGTTGAAGCTGACAGTTTGAATAAATTCATAGGTCAACTGGATATTTACCTGTGTGAGGAGGGAAGCATATATGTTGTGTTTGTGTTTTCTTATCTATTTGGTTAATTTTTTTTTTTTTTTTTTTGGCAGTGCAGCAAAAGCCTGTGGCTTTCTTGCACTATATGACAAATACTATTATTATTACAATTCATTATTAAAATCGATGTTTGTAGAATAAGAGAAATATACCTCAATATGATACATAGAACACTTCCATATGATACTCTCCAAAAATTAAAACAAATAAAAGATTAATACAAAATGATTACAGTAAAAAATCAATTGACAACAATTCAAAAATTAATTAAAAATTCAAAAAACAATTTAAAAAATTAAAAGTTTAACATAAATTTTGAAAAATGATTTTCAAAATTGTTTATGTTAAATATTTATTAAACTTTTTAATTAATTTTTGAAATGTTTTAAATTGATTTTTTACGTAATCATTTTGCGTTAATCTTTTATTCGTTTTAATTTCTGGAGAGTATCATATGGAAGTGTTCTATGTATCATATTGAGGTAAATTTCTCTTATTCTACAAACATTGATATCAATGTAGAACTTATTTTTTGAGCATCATAGCTCTGTTATATACTATCAAATTATTAAAATCAAAATTGAATTTATGAAGATTGTGCATACCTCACTGTAAATTACTTAAGAAGAATAGTTGATTTTTATTTTATCCTCCAGTGCAAAAGTATTTTTCTCTGAAGCACTTTCATTGATATTTCCATCTGATACCATTCTGGATATGCATTTAAAGATTTCGTTGTTGTATATGACAACATTTACTGTGACTTTGTTTATTATCATTTGTTTACATGTAATAAATTGAATTATATTTACATTTTTAACCACTACCACTACTTTTAGTCATTATAAATGTTCTCACTTAAGTAATTTCAGTTGGCAGTGCCTAATATTATAAATTTTGAAAAGTCCACTGAAATATACTTTTCTAAACTACAAGAGAAGTACATTGAAATGCATCACTCTAAAAGTGCTCAGCCACTAGATAAACCTCTCAGAAATCCATTTATTTTTAAAATTCAGCACCTCTTAATCTCCAAAGGTACCAGGTTTTAAAGAGTTTAAAATATATTTACTAATGTTTGTAAAATTCTATTGGAATGAGTAGCAGGCTGGAAAACAAGGTACAGGGGATTTCAGAGACTGCTGGGAGTCATCGCGGAACAAGTAAATACATGGGCTGTGTTAGGGTAGCTAAGAATAAGAACAGGTGTATGTACACTTGCATGTACACCAATGCTGGTGTTTGGTGTTTGGTAAATAAATTTGATGAATTCGAGGTGTTGGTCAGAACATTAAAGGCAGATATTGTTGAAATATCAGATTTGTGGTGTCACACAGATATGAAGAATGCAGAATTGGAATTTGGCGAGTACAATGTGTACAGGAAGGATAGAGAGGATAGGAAGGGAGGAGGGGTTATGCTATTAGTTAAGAAACACATAAAATCTAATGAAGTGCAACCAGTTGACATGGGTGGACAGTGCAGTGTCGAGTCTGGTGTGACATAAGCAGCGGGAAAGCAAAATTGAGCATAGGAGTGTGTTATAGGCTAAATGACTGATGATTATAATGAACAACTGAAGAGAGAAATAGAGTAGGCCAGTAAAATCAGATTGACTTCTAATGGGGATGTTAATTTCCCAGATATTGACTGGAACTTGTGGGTTGGTCACTCGCACACTAGCAAGGCTTTTGTGGATTTATTGGATGATTATTTTCTACAGCAGCATGTTTGGGAGGCAACTAGAGGGAGTAACACTCTTGATCTGATTATCAGTAGTGATTCTTCATGCATTAAGAATCTGCAGATAAGGGAACCACTAGGTGGCAGTGATCGCAATGTACTGATGTGAATTTACTCCAAGAGGTAACTACCATCAGGGATAAAGGGAAGGAATTTTGCTTTCGTAAAGATGACTACGGTGGTCTGACAGTTTTTAAATTCTATATGGTGGGACCAACTGATGTTGTTACCAACAGCAAATTCTAAATGGGAAGCATTCAAAGAATTAATCTTTGAAGCTACTAGGCTTTTCATACCAACTAAGAAATATTGTTCAAGGTTTAGGCGCCGACCGGGCTAGCCGAGTGGGTAAAGTACCTGCCCGGCAACCCAAAGGTCGCGGGTTCGATTCCCGCCTCGGGCTTGGATCAAAGTACTGCAAAAACCTTGGGAGGTGCAATATGGCCACAGAAGCCGATGCGCCAACAACTACCAAATCAAAAAAAAAAAAAAAAAAAAAAAAGGTTTAGGCGTAAATGGATGTCAGATGAACTAATGAGACATGTAGCAGAGAAGAAAAATGCATGGGGTACATATAAATTAATAGGTGACACAGAAGCCTATGATAGATATAAGCTGGTCTGTGAGCAAGTCATAAAGGAAGTTAGGCAGGCAAAAGCAGATTATGAGAAATCTTTGGCAAAGGATGCAAAGAAAAACAGCAGAGTTCTTTACTTATGTAAACTCTAGATGGAAAGGGATGAATCAGATTGGTCCACTTGATATCGATGGTTCAATGGCTGATGATTCTGCTCAGATAGCTAACAAACTGAATGAGTATTTTGCATCTACATATACAAATGAGGAGTTATTCGGGGGAAGGGAATGCCAGAGGTGTATTAAACTCTGGCAGTGAACTAAATGATTTTGTAATAACTCAGAGCAAAGTGGAGGAGCAATTGTTGAAGATAAACATAAGAAAGGCACCCAGGGTGAATGGGATCTATCCAGTTATATTAAAGGAGGCAGCAAAGGAAGTAAGCAAACCCTCAGCCATAATTATGAGAGCTTCCATGGACTGGAGATGTGCAAATGTGACTCCAATTCATAAAGGAGGATCAAAGGATGATACAAGTAATTACAGACCTGTTAGTTTAACTTCTGTTCTGGGGAAATTAATGGAAGCACTGGTTAAAGAAGCACTGCAGGATCATCTAGACAAGACTTCAGTTATAGTTCCGACATAGCATTGGTCTTGTCTGACCAATTTGATTGGATATTATGATGTGGTCAAAAAGGAACTGGATGCAAAGAATAATTTTGATATCATATACTTGGATCTTAGGAAGGCTTTTGATTCTGTTGCACATGGAAGACTGCTGCACAAATTGGAGCAGTGTGGCATTGGAGGCAAATTGCTGCTATGAATAAAGGAATGGTTGAGTGGGAGAAGACAGAGAGTGATAATCAATGGTCACTGCTCTTTGTGGACTAATGTTATTAGTGGAATTCCCCACGGTTAAGCATTGGGTCCATTGTTGTTTTCTGTATTTATTAATGATATTGATGATGGAATATCAGGCTTAACGAAGGTTGGCAGGGTTGTTAATGACACTAATGACAAAATGCTAATGCAACAGGATCTAGAAAAGTTGAGTAGATGGGCTGAGAAGTTGCAACTGAAGTTTAAATTGGCAAATGTACTACATATGGGTAGCTGCAGTGTAGTACCCAGCTGTTTCCTTGAGGGGGAAACAGCTGGGTACTACACTGATGGAATATCAGGCTTAACGAAGGTTGGCAGGGTTGTTAATGACACTAATGACAAAATGCTAATGCAACAGGATCTAGAAAAGTTGAGTAGATGGGCTGAGAAGTTGCAACTGAAGTTTAAATTGGCAAATGTACTGCATATGGGTAGCTGCAGTGTAGTACCCAGCTGTTTCCTTGAGGGGGAGCAAAGGTAACAAAATAGACACTTTTACTGCCTGTTTGTAATATGGTCTATTTCCCTGTCAAGAAATTGTGCACCCTTCCGTAGGTGCCATTTAAGGCAAAAATGTTGCAGGTGAGCATTTGCTTCCCCTGCACCCCCCCTTGGTACGCTACTGGGTAGCAATAACCCCAGAGTAACATATCAACTCTGTACCCCCCTTCTTCGTACACTACTAGGTAGCAGTAACCCCAGAGTAACATATCAACTCTGTGGTGGTACACTGAGGGTGGTAGAGAATGAAAGGGAGCTAGGGGTAATTGTGGAGTCAGATATGAAGTTTTCTGAGCAGTGCAGATGGTCTCCAAGAGTCTTATGGTTTCTTGTCAATGATATACAGGAATTTTTCTAGCAGGGAAAAGGATGTGAATATCCCTTGTATAAGACAATGGTCAGGCCACACCTTGAGTACTGTATACAGGTCTGGAGGCCACATTTTAAGAAGGATGTAGAGCTGCTGGAACGAGTATAGAGAAGGGCAACAAGATTAGTAAATGGAACAAAGGGTTGCTTTTACAAAGAAAGGCTTAAATTTTGCAAATGCAGTGTCTGGACACTAGGCACCTGCGAGGTGATCTGGTTGAAGTCTATAAGACCTTGAATGGTTTGAGCATGCTTAATGCTGATGGGATTCTTCCTCTTGCCCAGATTAATTGCCTGAGGGGACAATTTCAAATTGAGGAAAGAATAGATGTGTTGAAATTTGCGTTTAGCCAGCAGGTGGTTAATTGCTGGAACAAACTTCCATCTGTCATAGAAGTTGATAACTAAATAAATTCAAGGCAGAACTAGACAAACATTTGGAGCAAATTGATGGGTAAAATGGGAAGGTTTTTTTTTTTTTTTTGGCTGATACTGTATAAGATTGCTTTCTTGCATCATATGCCTCTGCTAATGCTAATAACTGAAAGATTTACAATTTTTATTGATATGTGTATTCATTAACTTTATTTTTTTAGTGTTTGAGAATTGTGAATGATTTCCTTTTGTGAAGTGATTGAATAATAATATGAACCATTAGTGTAGAATAAGGAAAGAAAGGCAATAGGAGTATCAAATTAAGTTATATGCTAATAAATAAATTTTATGTAGCACATTTTCATGAATCTGTGTGGTATATACAGTGTACTGTGTGTATAATAAAAGTGTATATTCTAGATTAGCCTGGGTTGTCTTCTAATTTGGTTAACTAAGTTTTTATGAGGAAGCATTGGATAATGTCTGTGTTCTTATTTTATTCTATCATATTTTCTTGATTATTCTATAAAAGTGAAGGGAAATAGCAAATATTTGTGTTGTTATCAAATTGTTCTGTAATTTGTAGAATATAATTTTTGCTTCGTTGTGAGTACTGAGTAATGCATATCAGTTAATTCTTTACTCTCTTATTTTTGCAGCAGTCAAAACAGTATAAAAAGACAGTAAGTAACATCTATTCTTCCTGATTCATTGGGAAACATGATATATTCTAAATACAGGCAACTCAGTTTACGAACGTTTGATTTACAAAAATTTGCTATAATGAACGTCACAATTCATTCATAATTTCTTAAAGTCACTAATAGATAGAGCTCCTTATAAAATGAAATGCCAAACGTATAGTGAACATAATTGTAAGATTTAAATAAATAAACTTTTAAAAAATGTATTTATTACAATAATTATCAGAAAATTATTATGATAATTATACTGAACTGTTCTTGGTTAATAAAACTAATCTAGCCAGTAAAAAAATGTTGGTTTACATGCCACACCATGTAGAATGTTTAAATGTTTAATCAATTTCTGAGGGGTTGGCAATCTTTGAAGAAGAAGATGCAATATGGAAAGAATTTCAAAAGTGAAAAGAGGTGTTTATGACTGTCTAGCATGATACAGTGAGATTTTTGAAGAAAACTGCAATTTTCTATAAAAACATATTTTTAAAAAAATGGAAAACCCAGCTGTTTCTTCATTATCAGATGCCTTTCCATATACCTCATTTACACCTAGTGTCACATATGTGGAAAATATTGAACTCTGATGAAGATATCGACGAGTAAAAGTTGAATACATGTTGAAAAGTTGAAAAGTATGTACAGTACATATATTATGTTAGTACTCATTTTCTTTATTTCTATTTTGTAACTATGTTTTTAATTAAAATTAACAAGTACGATATCTTGTTTTTTCATTATTTTCTTATTTTATTTTACGTTACTTATCGTATACAATAAACCATAATGCATACATACATTATAATAAAACTTATTGTATAGACCATTCAGTGTTTAATACATGGTTTTAATGCTTTAAAATGGCTGCTAACATATACAATACATATCATAAAAGCTCAGGAATGCAAGATACACATAATGAACAAAACATATAATGAACAAAGTCGTGGAACGGAACTCGTTTGTAAACCGAGAGTTGCCTGTATTTAAAAAATATCTGGCTATTATTAGATTTAGTGATCCATTTTATTTCTATAAATTCTTCTGTCACTATGTATTGGTAATAGACTTCGAAATAAAAAGCTTCTTCCTACCTAGGAAAATTTTAGCTATATTATTAATAATACATCCCATCAGAGGCACATCTAGCAATGAGTGATCAGGGTAGGGTTACTGTATGTCTAGCTAAAGTCTAGCTTTTGTTTTCAGAAAATGCATCGATGGCTCTGTTCCATATATTGCACTGATAGTTATATCATACATACTTAAATGTGATTAGAGATTTAATTCAGATATTCTTAGCTGATTGTGCTTTGATTTATTTTAGCTTGTGAAAAAGAAAATTTGGGTATCTTATGTTGTTGGTTACTGATATTAATTATAATTTATGCTAATAAAATTTTTTGTATAATATGACTCTTCCTCATTTCACAGTTTTGTAAGTTATAACATATTCTAACTAGTTATAAATTATAATTACTTTCTTTACTCTCTCCATCCCAATTTCTTATTTGCATTTCTTTCATCCATTAAAGAACAAAGTATTCATATTGGTTGCTGTGCGTGACTTGTACTAGAACTAATAGAAGACTTCTAATAGTTTTTAACCTTATGTGGCTGTAAGATAGGATTCCTGACTTTGTAAGTTATAACAAATTCCTTTCTAAGTTATAACATATTCTAACTAGTTATAAATTATAATTACTTTCTTTACTCTCTCCATCCCAATTTCTTATTTGCATTTCTTTCATCCATTAAAGAACAAAGTATTCATATTGGTTGCTGTGCGTGACTTGTACTAGAACTAATAGAAGACTTCTAATAGTTTTTAACCTTATGTGGCTGTAAGGTAGGATTCCTGACTTTCATGCTTATGATAAAATTAAAATATGTTTACCCACATGCACATACACAGGGTATTTCATAATATCTGGCCCATACTTTCAGGATCAATTCAGTACCTGAAAACTTGCATTGTTGCCAGTTACAGCCCTTTTTATGTTCCAGAAATTACCCAGTAAAAACATATTTGTTGGGCTCTGGGTAGGCAAACCATAGTAAAACAGTGTAGGTAGATATAAAACTTGATTACCATTCTGATGCACATAGCACCAGACTTTTACTGTGTATAATTATAACTTCTTACTATAAAATCAGTGAGGTGCAGTTCAGCAAGGTGGGGAGAAACATTAAAACTTTTTGTGCTATTAAGTGTGTGCATTAGGAGAAAATTCAAATTGAGAAATGGCAGACATGTATCTCATGCATGGACTTGAATGTGGCCACAGCAAGATGTCTGTAATTGGAAAGGTTTCCAAATCATCATTTCTGGATAAGAAAAACCATTCAAAATAGATGAGCATCTCGGAGATATGTACAAAATCATTCAAGTGAGTTTCAGATGGTGGCAGACCTAGAGGTTGAAATGGAAAATTTTACTAACTGGAATGCTTGTTAATAAAATATTTTATTTTTAATAATTGCGTATCTGTATGATATTACCAGTGCATATGAGGAACCATTCTGGTTCCTCACATGCACTGGTAATGGAGACAAATTCTCATGACCACTCGAAGGTTAGCAGCAGCAGCAGCAGCAGAGGACATAGGACAGAAAGAGAGGATTGCAAGTATGCTACTCATAATCCTCTTTCTACTCTTCTTGCCATTTTCGGATGAGCTTGACTTCATAAGAAATGATGTTATCAATAAACTCTTAATTGGGCAGAAGAGGGATTCACATGCCATTATCCAATAAAGACACCAGCAACAATTTAATATTGGCACCTCTGTAGCCAGGTGGGCAGGAGCAGCAGTGCGTAGCACACGCTTCTTGATTAGACCGGGGTTCGAGCCCATGGCCACCAAATACGGAGGATGTGGAAAGGTCAGGGAATGACCACCGCATATTCCCGGAGCAATATGGCCTTAGTTGCTAATGCTCCTAAAAAAAACCGAATAACAACAACATAACAATTTAATATTAACATACGGGCATTAATTATTGCTGACTGCTTAATCAATCCTTGTGTTTTGCCTAGAAGGTTACTGAAGAATCCTGTTTAAATTTAAGGAATGATTTATGTGATTTACTAGATGAGGTTCCTCCTGCTCCAGTATATGGTTTATGCATGATGACACTCCAACTCATTTTTGTCAAGTTGTTAGAGACTATTTGGATGAGCATTTTCCTGCTAAATGGATAGGCCATGGAGGTCCTGCTTGACCTGCTTGACCTGCTCACTCTCTGGACCAAAATGCACTTGATTTGTACCTGTGGAGGTCATCTGAAACCCGTAGTTTGTGTCACTTATTGACAACACTGAAATGCTTTGCCACCATATAGAACAAGGATGCCAACAAATCCAAACAGCACCTAGAATTTTTGAATGCATCAGGCGGTCTATGATGAGACATGTTCATATGTGTTTAAGTGCTAGGTAGTCATTTTAAGCATTTCTTTAAAGATAGAGTGGAATACAAAATCGGCTCTAACTCAGAAACAAAGTGATTTTGGGCATATGTTTATTTAAACATTTTACATTGTTTCTGGTCCTGAATTTATCCCAAAAGTACAGCCCAAACATTATGAAACACCCTTTTATATAATATAGAATGAGAACAATGTGTTTAAGTTAGTTTTACTGTATACAAAGCAGAATGGTACCAGTTAACTCTACAGTATAATAATGACAATTGACACAGGATAGTTATATGTTTTATGAAACTCCTCCGTATGTAAAGTTGACATAAAAATCATTAAATATTTATATATTAAATCGAATTATCTGCTTTACATATTGATAAGCACATCATCATCAGAGGCCAACAGCCATCAATATGAAAATAAAAGTAATTAGTATATTCTGTCCTTTTCTGTGCTTCTTGTACCTCATAGAAGAATAATACAGTATTTCATAGGCATGTTGATAAAAGCTACATTTAATGGCTTTATTGGAGTTAGAAAAAAATACTTATTATTATGAATCAATAATAAGAATGTATCATTATGGTGGTAATAATTTTGATGTGAAGTTGCATAAAAATAGAGTGGATAGTAAAAATTATTTTACTATCTTATATATAGTAAAAATAATTTAAACAGAGAACACAGTGATTGACAACATGCTTACTGATTAGAGTCTACCATTCAAATAGCATTGTATAAATAAAACCATCCACTGTGTTGGAAATGTTAGTCCTCTTTGTAGATTCTAATGATGACATTCATTTAAATTTAAGGGGGAGTAGAAGTTTTTTCCACGAGTTATTCCTGGTTTTTGGGCCCACACAATGCGCAAGTTGGCAAATGAGCATACATTTGTACAGCCATAATGGCGCCTCCGTAGCCAGGTGGGCAGGAGCAGCAGTGCGTAGCACACGCTTCTTGATTAGACTGGGGTTCGAGCCCGTGACCACCAAATACGGAGGATGCAGAAAGGCCAGGGAATGATCACCGCATATCCCCGGAGCAATATGGTCTTAATTGCTAATGCTCCTAAAAACCAAATAACAAACAGACATAATGCATGATAAACTATATGAACTTGTGAAACTACTGTTAACAAAAGTAATTGATTTGCCAAAAAATTTTAAACAACAACTGCACATATATTTTTAAATCACTTTCAAATGTATAAAAGACATCAGCAATAAAATAACATCATCATAACTGAATTTGCTGTTATTTTTTATATTTATACCACATAGTCAATTTTCTAAATGTAAAAATGTGGCTAATGATTTTTTAAAAATTTTCTATAGCTGTCACCTGAAGGTAACTCAGACAACGAACCAAAATTATTAAGACCTTTAGGAGCATTTTCGAATTGTACTAGTGAATGGCGTCACTTAGCAGAAGTCATATCAAGGGTAAGTGAGGGAGTTTTTAGAATAAAAGCTTTGAAATTTCAGCCTATGCTAGGCCATATGTTCTATTTTTGAGTGAGGGGACCAGTTGTCTTAACAAGATGAAATGGAACATCAAATAGTACTGTTTTTTTTTTTTTTTTAAATGTGCCATTTCATGTAGAAGTTACACCCATGTATTTCGTAAGTGGAGTGTTTTTTTTTTTTTTTTTTTCAGTTTTATTAGATGTTGGCCAAGTTGACTGCACAACAGGAAATAATCAAAGTACTGAAACACTTATTTCTCATATCTGTAGATTACATTTTATAAGTAAGACATATTAAATGGATAACATTTAATGTGCCATTTCATGTAGAAGTTACACCCATGTATTTCGTAAGTGGAGTGTTTTTTTTTTTTTTTTTTTTTTTTTTTTCAGTTTTATTAGATGTTGGCCAAGTTGACTGCACAACAGGAAATAATCAAAGTACTGAAACACTTATTTCTCATATCTGTAGATTACATTTTATAAGTAAGACATATTAAATGGATAACATTTTTGTTTAAAAGTATTTAAAGTAAATGATCATAATAAAATAATGATTACTAATTCAACATCTGTTCCCAATAGATATAAGTTTGTAATGCACAATACACCCATGTATTTCGCAAGTGGAGTGTTTTTTTTTTTTTTTTTTTTTTTTTCCAGTTTTATTAGATGTTGGCCAAGTTGACTGCACAACAGGAAATAATCAAAGAACTGAAACACTTATTTCTCATATGCACAATAGCAATGTAAATTAAGGCATAAAATTATCTGTGGTAGACACTATGCATTTCTAAGATAGCTATGTGTGGCCATCCTGTGTTTGTATTTTCCTAGCATCTATGCAGTATTATGTCACATTGCCAGTGCGGCAGGTGTGTCCTGTATTTTATTTCTTAAAATCTAGTCACCCCAGCTGTGCCTAAGGTGTATAATTCTTGTTATTGCTTTACTTAATTATACAAGTACACACTATTTTTCAAAAGTATCTGAATACCAACTAGGATTTTGGAAAAATAACCATATCACCACTTTCTTGATAGGATTAGTTATAAAAGCAACTGCATTCATGCTTGAAGTAAGCAGAACAATGAAATACAGTAGATGGGTTAAGGCATTGAGGGTAATGACTTGTAACAGAGAGTTGGCATATGGTTCCATATTAGCAATCAATCTGTTTGTACCATTGCAGCAAAAATGGCAACACCACAGATCAATGATGGCTGACTTAATTGCCAAATGGTGCTGGTGTAACAGCTGGGAAACATTTGGATAGACCAGGAATTGATGGGAGGAGACTGGTTACTCAAGAGGGGTTTAGATTCCATTCAGTCCTTATCGAATACTATTAAAGAATGTTAAAGACTATGTAGGGAACTTGGTATTGGATTTTATGGAGGAGTTGCAGCACACTAACCAAACATCACTGCACACATTGCATGTTGTTGGCTTGCCTAGTGCACGACCCATCATAATTGGTTCCCAGAACATTGAAAGCTGTTATGGAATAATGAATTGTAATGTACAGCTTTCCAATCTTCCAATCTGATGTCTGTGTTTTTGTCTGGCAGATGCTTGGATATTTACCAGAGTGTGTTGTTAGAACTGTGAAGTCTGATAGAGGCATTTTCAACATTTGGAGTAATTTCTTGTGACTTGGACCATTAGTCATCATTTCTAGACCAATGAATACTATATGATACATTGACATTTTCATTCTTCCTATACTATCAGCAGTATGAAGGAGGAATGTTTTTTCTGTTTCAGCATGACAGTGCACTATATCATACTGCACAACTTGTAATGACTTGGTTTGAAGACATGGGCTTGTAAAAGTGATTGGTCCCATAGTGCTGATCTTAAACACCAACTTTGGAATGAACTGGAACATTGGCTTTGGGCCAGTCCAACAAGCCTGCAATCAGTAGTTGTGTTGAAGGTAGGAATAGTGCAAAATACCACCCTGCTTGTTATCAAAAATTAGTTGGAGTCTATAGATAAGGCTAAAGGTGGGTGATTGCGTTATTAAATATTGTATCACTAAACCTCATCGGTTCTTTGAAACGTATTGTTGTCCATTACTTTTGTTGGTGTAGAGAAGTTTTCTGTACTAAGTATTTTTTCTAAAAACCTTTCATACAAAATCTGTACTAGTATTATATTCATTTGCTTTTCTATCTGTTCATTATAGGAAAAGGACATAGAAGTCTATATAAATTTTTTTTTTTTATTGGCATAACTATAAAATTTTCTGGCACACTTGAAATTCAGCCGATGAACACCAGCACTAATATAGAATCTCTGATATATAAGCTCCATTGTACTGAATTCGGATACTCCTCTCCCAGAATCCTTCAGTGTCAGTCTTAGTCAAGAATTAGTCAGGATAGATGGGCAATTCAATTTTAGAACAATCTTTATAAACTCAAAAATAAATTTTCCATAATGTGCCACTGCTTTAACACTCTACCATAGACATGACAAGGACTTTAAGTTATAAACTTGTATGCAACAGTTCACATACTGAAGAAATATGCTTACATTCTTATGTCAGTGAACATTGGATGGATATTAATTAATTCAACTTTAATTCTAGCTATTTGACAGATCTTATCACAAAAGGATTTAAAAAGCTTTCTCTCTTGTTTTTCTTTAAACAGAAATTGAGGAGCACTGATTATTGCAAGAATGCATCAGCATGTTTAAGAACAGAATCAGCACTGGCTTAGTGTTTCATTTTGGTGCATTTTCAAGTTGGAGTTTTGGCATCCTATCAATTTTTAAAATATCAGACATTAACCTGTTATCACCGTAGGCCATGTACTTGTGGCATTTGTGTGCATTACAGCCTCAGCACATTCTTTGAGCCAGCTCAGGGAGACTCCTCTCTAGTCATGAAATTGCCACTTTCCACAACCTTATGACAACAATTCTGAGGCCCTTAATTACTCTGAATACATCTCAAGCATCTTCTCTTGCACCTATGACAACAATTCTGAGGCCCCTAATTACTCTGAATACATCTCAAGCATCTTCTCTTGTGCCTCTTACTTCAGCCTTATTATTAAAGTTTTTTTACCCGTTTCTTCTGTAATAAATACTTCCAAGAAGAACCATGCTATAATTAAAACAGACAGACATAAGTTACAATTGTTGTATGAGTTTTTCAGAAACGTGACAAAATCTTGCCATGTCTGTTGGCCAACATTTAATGTGTTAATGATACAGTGCACACTGCTTATTGTGATCACAGATAATATTATCATTTGTTTAATGTTATCACTTTTCTGATCAGATATATATTAATATATATAAAAAAACTACATTTATTGTAATTAGAGTTTTTGGTTTGTGTTATTGCTTTTTTGCCTTATCACTGTTTACACATTTTCAGTGGAGTGATCATGTAACATCTGATTTGTTATTGAACTCTGATACATTGCATGTCCAGTTACTGCTGTTGCTTCATACAGTTTGTGTGGTTTGTTGGTGTTGTTACTCCGTGAAAGAAAGTACTGTATCTCTACTCCTACCATGACTGTTTTACAGTAGAGTATTAGCCCATTTCTGATTCTTGATTTTAATAATTTCTTTATTTGTTTTTAATGGTTTGTACAGATTTCCAGAAACAAGAGTTTTATTTTTATTGATGACTTTTTCGAAGAGATAGTGGACAGTCAAATTTAAGTATTTTGATATTACTTGATTTTAATGTTTCCTGTCTATATTCACTTCCCTCTTTTTTTATATATACATTTCTTGTCAGCATCAGTAAACAGTGTTGAACAGCTGAAATCTTGTTTCTTTGGTTATTGTTATCAATTAAGCTGTGTCCCGAAGGAATGACAATAAACAGTGGCACTGTATTTTGAATTAGTTGTTTATTGCTAGTATATTGCAATTAATATTCTTATTTTGTCTTGTTGAATTGTTCACCATCATCAGCCAGATAATGAAGAACAATTTTGTTCTTAGAAACGTAGCTAACCACTTTTGTTACCGATAGGCCTTTTGTAATTCTACCAGCATTTCTTTGCATTTTTCTGCTTGGGACTTTGTATTTTAATAACACATTAGCTATTTTTATTAAAACTTGCCTACTTCATAATGTAAGTTATGAAGTAGGCAAGTATATTTGTATATTTTCTATATCGTTTTAAGAGCTATGCTATGCCTTTTTTGCATGCAGTTTTCCGAAGATGAATAAAGGAGAACCTTTACAACAGCCTACTGATATTTAATTAACTAGCTCTTCATAAATTCCTTCTCCCCACCTGTTTTATTACTACATGTATTTGTTCCTTTTTCCTAATCAGTTAATTTTATGGAATATATCAGAAATTCATAAGAAAATAAACCTTTATATTTTTCTTAATTAAAATATTTTATTTTGTTCACAAATGTAGGCTCTATATAATCACACATAAATTACAGTTATTTTAAATCAGACCATCCTTCACATTTTGTTTTCTTAAAAGCCACATCACTGTATTTGGACAAAATATGGACGTCAATTTTTTTTTTTTTAAATTGATGCACAGTTTCCTCATGACTAACAAGTATGTTTAACTGGAGATTAATTATTTTGGAAATTAAAAAAAATTCACATATTGCACTAAAATGTCCATTATTTTAAATGCTTTAAAATTGTTTTCACAGGACATCTTTCTTGAAAATCCCAACGTTACTTGGAGTGATATTGTTGGACTGCATAAAGCAAAAAAGTTAATCAAGGAAGCTATTATTTATCCCATAAAAGTGAGTCTCAGTTAATATTATTGTAACTCTATTGCATATGCTGCATATTAGCTTATTTTTATTTGTGTGGTGGTGGAGGTGATCTCAATATTTTGAAGAAGAGTGAGATGGTCCTCCCAGGATTCACTGTGTTTAAGCATGCACCATAAATTATTATTACAATTATTAAATGTTATTTTATGCAGGCACCATAAATTATTTTTACAAATTATGCATGTGCACCTTAAGGAAAATGTACATTATTGGACCAAAAGCATTTAGACATTCCTCAGTGAATATTGTGCTGTGCCTAAATTCCCACATGTGTGTATGGCCCAGATGTACCAGTGTCTGAACCATACACATTTCTTAAATGTAAATCTTGTGGGCCTATCTATGTAGTAGCAGTACATTAGAAGCCAGAGTGGGTTGTGGATCAGAACTTGCAGACTTTTAACACAGATGTTGGTTGGCTCCCACATTAGAAACCAGTTTGTGTGAACAACTGCAACTTATCTGTACCTTCCAAAATTCACTGTAGTGGATGTTATTCAAAGATGAAAAAATGTAGATGGTGCCCCCCCATAAAAAGAAAAATGGCCCTGCAGACTCATGGAATGTGCTTGACAAACCATGAAGAGGGTAGTCCATGCTTCACGTGCTGTCTGCAGAAAACATCACAGAGCATGTTCAATGGTAGAGCAGCTTGTATAAGTTTGATATTATGGCCACTAATGAAAAAAACAACGTTTGGTATCGGGTCATTTTCAATGTTCATGGACTCCAGAACAATGGCAGAAGGTGGCACTGTGGAGTGACAAATCTTTCTACATAATGTCTGGGTGTAGAGATTGCCCAGAGTACTTCTTGTCACAACGTATCATCTCGACCTTGAAGTTTTGTGGAGGCATTCTGATAGATAAAGAATTGATCACAGCGATGAGATAAATTAAAATCACAGTGATGAAATAAATTTTACGAAATTTTCCTTCCTTAAGTGGACTAGGCTTTTTGACTAACTGTCTTGATCACAGGTTGGAAATGATGCAAAGTGTGTGTCACGGTATTAATTGGAGAGATTATTTATCTTGGTGTATGCGTATAAAAGACCATGAATCTGAAATGAGGTAGTAATGACACATGTTGATAGAATTTTTGTGAAACTTAATTTCAAGGGTTTCAGTGATTAATAACTTTATATAGTTTTGTTGAATGTTCAGAATTTTTGCCTCATTAAATAGAAATGTATGACTTTCATTCACAGCATGAAAAGCCAATTCTGATACAGGTCTGGAGGCCTCATTTCAAGAAGGATGTAGAGCTGCTGGAATGAGTGCAGAGAAGGGCAACAAGTTTAGTGAATGGAACAAAGGGTTGCTCTTACGAAGAAAGGCTTAAGTTTTGCAAATTACAGTGTCTGGAGACTAGGCACAGGCGAGGTGATCTGATAGAGGTGTATAAAGCCTTGAATGGTTTGAGCATGCTCAATGCTGATGGGATTCTGCCTCTTGCTCAGAATAATCACCTGAGAGGGCATAAATTCAAATTGAGGAAAGACAGATGTAGGATAGATGTCCAGAAATTTGCCTTTAGCCAGCGTGTAGTTGGTTGGTGGAACAGACTTCCATCCCTTGTTGTGGAAGTTGATAGCCTAAATAAATTTAAGGCTCAGCTGGACAGGTATTTCGAACAAACGGAGGGGTGAAGTGGAAGTTTTTTTTTTTTTTTTTCTGGCTGATGCTGCATAAGCTTGCTTTCTTGCATCATATGCCTCTACTAATGCTAATGACACAGTTGCATGTGAAGTACAGACAGAAGTGGTATGTTACTTCACTCTCAAATCTAGAGTACACTGAGTCAAGCCTTTATAAGATGAGTCATATTCGCTACAAGAAATATTATATACAAGGTCATTTACTCATACTGAAGAAGAAGAAAGGCCTGCAATTTTTTAGTATAGTATGTAGTTTTTGCATTGGCCTTGCTACAATTTTAAATTATGTATCTTTAAAGAGTCTGCTAAGTTGCTTGTGCCATTGTTCTTTATATGGTATGGAAATAAAGTACTTTTTATTATTGGTTTTATTGATTTGTGCGATATTTTGTGTCCTGTTTTTCGCTTGTAATTTTATTTGGTTAATAGTGGTGAGAGGATGGCCTCTGCTTAAAAACCTGTTAGTTAATACTTCAATCTCTGAGTCTAAGGCAGGCTCAGTTGTGGAATATTTATAAGCATTAAGGAATTGGTTAAATATGATGGACCTTTTGTAAGTGAACGGGTGATAACTATTGTAGTGAAGAAACAAACCGGTATTTGTAGGCTTACGATAAATGTTGAATTTATTGTATTCATATCTCGTGTAAGTGTGAAATTTAAGAAATTTAATGACTTCGTTTCATCATGTTCTTTTTTTTCAGTGTAAAATGTAATCTTGTATGAATATTATTGAATGTCTGTAAAATGTTTTGAGTGGTGCTATCATCGGTGATAGTGAGCACATTGTCTAGATATCTTCCATAATAAATAATCCAGGGAAGAAACGCCATTAAGTGTATGTGTTCGATGTGGATACATCTCTGATATTAAGGCTGCTGTCTTTACCCATAGGTAAACCGAAAATTTGCTTATATATTTTGTCCTGAAAACTAATATAATTAGCTTCAATCAGAAAAAAAAATTTTTTTTTGGCAGTTTAGTATGAGTAATCATGATGGTATTATTATTTAATAACTCCCAAACTATATCAAGTGTGGATCAACATTAACATTCGTGTACAAAGAAGTGACATCTAACGAAAACAACTTATTGTTACTGCTGAGTTTGCAGTCTTTAAGACTATTAAATAACGTGTCACAGTTTCTTAATCCCGAATTTTATTATCTGTCTAAAGAGTTTTACGATGTTGTATAAATGTGTGGCTAAGTGCAAAAACACAGTTTCTGTAAGACACTATCAGGCAAATGGGACACCAGGTTTATGGAGTTTTACTTGTCAGAAAAAATTAGTCTGTGGATTTAGAATCATTCTTAATATCAAGCAAATTTGGAAGAGTATTCCTTCTGAATTGAGACTGTAAATAAGCATGTGTTAGTCTAATACCTTACGCCATGTTAGCTAGTCCTGTGATCACTGAGGTCATCCTATTTCATCTCCTTAAATTTCTCACTGAATATTTGTGAGGAATTTCATCTGTGTGCCTCCTATGCAAAACAACGTTGATGAACTGAAGATTTTGGTTGTATAAGGCCATACTGAAAATGAATTATGAATTAGGGCATACTTGGACAGAAATCAACTATTGCTGAGGCACCCATAGAGCATTTGTAAATTCAAAGATATACTTGTTACTCAATGCAAGTTTCACATTGCTGCATTTAATCACAGCTGTGAAATTTAGTTACTGAATAAGTTTAAGATAAGGTTGAAAATGAAAATCATTAATTTAATAGCCTTTTATTTATTCTTTTACTAACCTAACTCCCTTAGACTGTTCTGTTCCAGTCTGGGACAGAACAGGCTGATGATGTTTTCTAAGTGGTACCGAGGAGAGGAAAGGGAGCCATTCTTGGTAATAGTTTTACGATGACCACTTTGTTGGTGAAGTAAAAAAGTTGCTTGAGAGATAGAACTTTCCACTGTAGAGACCTTACTTGCACCAATTTTTAGCTTTTATAATAAATTTTTGCCGAAACAAAAAATTTTGGGAAAATGTTTAGTGTAATCCTTGGGCATTATCGAAGAGCTTGCAACAGGAGCAAATAAACAGTCTTTCCTAATCTGCTTTTGTATCACTGTAATCGTTTCCCTGTATCACTCTTAATGAGTTTCCCTTGAATTTGTTTCTTGACATTTTGCTGATTTTTAAAATTAAAATGACTTTCAAACATTCCATAATTTTTATGATCAATTTCTGAAGAAATTACAAGTAGAATATATGGTTTCTTCTTGAGAATTACTAACTGTGTAATGTATTATTACACAATTTTTAATTTAGATCCAGTGTACTTACAGGCACTCTCAATAGTTGAACATTATGGAAATAAGTAATAGATGTATTAGAATTTTTTTTAAGCTGATACTCTTTTTTTTTTTTTAAGACAAAACAATGTATGCCTGACTTACTTGCATCATTTTATTTATTTCATTACTCATATTTTCTTAATGTTGAAAAGGGCATCATTTTTAGGAATTTTATTAATGCTTTTTTTATTTTATTATATATTTTTTTAATTTTTATTTTTTTTAATGTTTTTAGGTGCCAGATACACCAGACATTTTACATGATAGGTACATACTTAGCATGAAAATGTTCCCACTTTCTGTTTCTATGATGTTAGCTATAATGTTCCCACTTTCTGTTTCTGTTTTGCTCTCACATTCCTCTATAATTTTATGCATGATATTAAGTCCGCTTTTTTACTCTTCCGACTGGCATCTCAGCTGCATATATTTGTTTCAACTGCAGTTTTTTGTTGTTTTATTAAAGCACTGACATAGAAATCTTACATGATGTGATGGTAATATGTATCATGTAATTAAACCAGTAAATATACAATATCTTATTTATCCTAAGCTCTTCAGGCAAAAAAGAGAATACTTCTGTGTGGAATTATTAATTTTAAACATTTTTTCCCATCTAGTCAAAACTAGTAAAAGTAGAATTTTCTACATTTTTGTCAGATTAGTCTTAAAGAAAGTAAGTTATAAAATTGATGGATGTAGGAACTTTGAATGACTTATTAAACTATTTTTACTTTTCAGTATCCTGATCTGTTCTCTGGTATATTGAGCCCTTGGAAAGGGTTGCTACTTTATGGGCCTCCAGGTAATATTTAAAGATCTTGAAGATATCTTTTTAATTATTATTAAAAATTTTAAACATTTTTAAGAATTAAAAAAGGTCATGCATATTATTGATGCTCGCTTTTTATATAAGTGTCACTGTTTATATATCAAATTATTATATGCAGTGCTACCTATCTGGTAATACCATGTGATCTGTGCTCTTTGATTTCTGCCTGTTGTGTTTGCTTTAATTTGAGTTGTCAGTATGTCAAGTTTTTTACTTACAGCTGTGTATATATATATATATATATATATATATATATATATATATATATATATATATATATATGTGTCAAGGGGGGCAGACTTTCCTCTTGACAGGAAAGAAATATGGTATGGGATTTTCAATTCCCAATTTAAGGTTCCTAGTACATTCAATAATGTAATGTATTATTTTATTCTGTCTCTTATGCTGGATTTGTTTACACTCTTTCCCACAGGACTGACTACTGTATTATTTTTTCAAATTTAGTTT
>NC_143575.1:13711599-13777220 GCF_048544385.1 Mastigoproctus giganteus
TTTTTCAAATTTAGTTGAAGATAGTACTTTGGATGTATCTTTTAGTTCTAATGAATTATTTAAAATTTAGTTAAAGATATATTTTCCGGTGAGATCAAACTTAATAAACACCCTGGGTATACTATGCTTATATTCTCAGTGGTGATCATTAGGATGATGACAATGATGGTTAGGTGGTGATATTAATTGATGTTCTTTCCACTGACATACAACCAGAATTTCTTAGTGATAATATCCACATATTTTCAGACTGTCTCAACATCTATGGGAAATAGAATAAAAATGCCAGTTTCAAAGTTTTAGATCTCCATTGATTGTATTTATCTTCTACAAATTTTTATAAATCATTGTCCAAAAGGGAAATAAAACATGAGATTTCCATTCCCAACTTGAGATTGCTATCCCAATATTTTTGGTAATGTAGTATATTATTTTGTACTGTGTTTTACACTGGACATAAAATGTCCACTCTAAGACGTATTTTCTTTCTGAGGCATATTTTATATAAAATCATTATTTTATGAATAAACGCTATTTGAAAAGTGAGATTTGGGTAGATAGCTATAGTAGCTATATTAACATAAATGCAACATTTGTTTGTGTATTGAATGTGTTTAACAAACTGAAAATAAAGTCTATAAGTCAATCATTGATTAATTCTGCATAAAATATGCTTCAGACAAAAAATGTTTGTCTGATTTCAATCTACAAATTTGCAGTTAACATTTTTTAATTTTTTTATTTTCCATAAATTCAACATTTGAAAATATACAAATTTCATTTCATCACTATCTGGTGTCGTGCTCTCTCTCTCTCTCTCTCTCTCTCTCTCTCTCTCTCTCTCTCTCTCTCTCTCTCAAATATAATTAATCATAAAATATAAAGAAAATTCATTATGACAGTAATTTGCCACCAAAAAGCATTAAAACAACAATGTTATATGTGAATTCTGTTTTTAAAAAAGTATTATTACTAATATAATATAGACTGTCTTTTATGAATGGGCATAAAATTTTGTTTTTGGCAGTTATTGTAGTCTTTAAGTAAGTTATTGGCAGTTGAGGTAAGAAGGAGTGGTTAATCATTGGTCACAGTGTGGCAGTTTATATAGTCATTTCGTGCCACTTGTTGTATATTGTTTTTCTGAATTGGGCCAATTTTTGTGTTGTACAGACTTAAAACCCAGAATAACTCACAGGAAAAACTCCCTCCCCCCCACGTCTCAGATTGGTTAACTATAGCTCAATTGAAAATGCCATTTGAAATTTCTTTCATACATCTTTGATGGGATGTGAACCCACCATACACTCATGGAGGACTGATAAGGATTGAGGCAGCTAGAATGTGGTAAAACAGATTACACCTTAAATTTAGAATACCCATTCATTCTAATTTATTTATATGTTGATAATTATTGTTAAAGTAATTTAAAACCTTTGTGTTGGAATACCTTTAATTTACTTAGGTTAAATATTCACAATTTTTATAGTCTAACTGCATCATGTAGTTTCTTTATTTCATTTATGTTCTGAATATTTCTCTACTCCTCTTTTTTTTCTAATCTAACTATATGATGTAGCTTATTAATTTCAATTATATTTAAAATTTTTTCTACTAATTGTTTTGCTAAATTTCTAGGTACTGGAAAAACACTTCTGGCTAAAGCTGTGGCTACTGAATGTGAAACAACCTTCTTTAATATTAGTGCTTCCACACTTGTCAGCAGGTGGAGAGGAGAGTCTGAGAAACTAGTGAGAGTATGTTTATTTGTCATAATCTGTGAAATTAAAAAAATAGGTAAAACAGCCTAAATTCTATCCATACTCATGCATATTTTAACCTATGAGTGATTTCAACAGAATTATGTCAGTAGTCCCTTAGCTGAAATTCTTTTTGAGATTTCTTTCACTCTTTGATGGGATGTGAACCCACTGTACACTCTTGGAGGACTGATAAGAAGGAACGATATTGATCCTTCAAATTTAAATCTTATAACTCGGACTTTTATGCATAGTTTCATTTTTTTTTTTTTTCCTGTTTAGTAAAACTGTGTCTTATTTATATCATACATTCTTAACACAAATGATTATGTATGTGATTTTTATGTACCAACCTCTAGAAGCTTATAAAACACCCATAAATGGCTATTTTGCATTAATTTTTCTAATTGTTCAAAAATAATGCTGCTGTTGTATGGCACACCCTGACAGAGATACACCGAGGAGTTTGCAAAGAATTTAACTTCCATAGTAAATAAATAAAAATAATATAAAAAAAGAACAGAAAATAAAATAACAAAGTCTTACATAGTGAGCAGTTCTTGGGGAACTTAAGAGTTTAGACACTCTTTGGCCTTTTTTCAATTTGAGTAGCCCTTCATCCATAACTCAATGTCAAAATAGTCTTGGTTAACAAATTTCACAACTCTTGCTATAAAGCAGCAGTCAGCCTTCCTCATTTTATGTTTTAAACTTAAAACTGGGGACACTCCTCAGGATACATAGTGGAATTCCCCCATGCAACAAAATTCTAGATGTCAACATGGCCATCAGTGCTAGCAAGTAGCTTTAAGAAAGTTTGTTGAATGCTGTATTTACATATTGCATCAGAGGGGTGCAATCCCAAGTTCTGAATAATTTAGGTTTGAGAGTGAGAGGAGTAACCAGCCTTGATATTACACCACTTTTGAACTCAATATTCCACATTCAGAAGAGAATGAAGGCTGTTGGTAGGTAGATACAGGTGACAAAATTGGCAAACAGTATACAAGGATTTCAGCAATGTAAAGTGATTAATATTTTAACATAAGGTGTTTACTCTGGTCAAAAGCCCTTCAACATCCAAAAAAAATTAAGACTAGTTAAAAATGATTTGAAAGAATGTGACCTCTTCAGCCAAAGAAATCAGATACCCATTGATAGAGAGTTATATTCATTCATAGTTTGTGGCCAAGGAGAAGACAGGTTGTTGATATGTAAACAAAAAGAGGGACCTGAAAGAAGGGAATGAAAATGGACAGAAAGAGGAATTCTGTAATTCAGTTAGCCTGAGGAATTCCAACATGAGTCGGCTCAAATTATTCATGCTGAAAAAGATATGCAGAAACTTCCTTCCTTATAAACAATGAGGAGGGTGGTTTCTGTGCTGGACTTTGTGGAAGAGAAATAACCATTTACATTGTAAAGTACAAAATTTCTGTACTTGTATACTGAACATAATTGAACTGATACAACCACCCAAGTACTGTCCTTGTTCATAAATCTCCAATTTTATGAATGTTATTGATCTAGCAATCATACACAGAACTTGTACCTAAGTTACAAAAATATATGAGATTTGTTGTCATGTGAACTTTTAAACTTGTTTTTGATTGAGGAATAATCATTCATAGTTGTCATGTAATATCAGAATTTCTGTATCTCATCTAAAAATGATATAATAAAGAATTTGCTTTTATGGATTTTATTAATACAAATTATTTTATTGTTAAGGTTCTGTTTGAGCTTGCACAGTTTCATGCACCATCTACGATCTTTATTGATGAACTAGATTCATTAATGAGCCATAGAGGAACCCATGGAGGAAGGTATGATTTTAATGAAGCTGTTTCAGTTTCATTTTAATGTTACATTTATTTTTAAAAATTTAATAAAATTGAGAAGGTATTTAAAGAGTAGTATTTCTGTTTTTCAGTTTATTATAATATGTGAAGCTTGAAAGTTTCCTTCATTCTGTGAAAATTGCAATTGCTTACTTTTCAGAGGCTTCTAATAAACTTTATTTTCCCTTTTATTTGCATGTTGTATATCTTTTAACCAATAGGCAATTCATGTAATTTTTACCCTATTTAGTAGGCTATGCATAGGATAAAAAGTACAGTTACAATTTTCATTAAATTAACTATGGCAAAAAATTACTGCATATTCTGATGTATAAGTTGACTTAGCATGTAAGTAGTTCCAGTGGCATATCCAGGTAACATTATAAGGGGGGGGGGGGCATGGCAACCATGCTTTTGAGTTTTTTTTTTGAGGATGTCTCCTGCATTCTGTTTCTATAATTTCAAATTTTTGGTTAAGGGGGCATATGCCCTCTCTCCCCACCCCTGAATACGCCCTTGAGTAGTTCTTTTTTTTGCCTTTAATTTGGTTTTAATCATGTATTCACTGAATAAGTTGACCCCCTCCCCCCCCCCTCTTTTATACAGTCATTTTTTGTATCTTGCATAATAATGAATACAGAAAAATCTGCATTAAGAACCACTGTATACTTTTTAATTTAATTATTTCTGCTTTTTCTTTTAAGAGTTACACAGGTCATTTTACACAGTAAATTGTGAATAGAGTGGTAAGTGTATGCAACAGTCCCTTATTTAGAAGGTCATGAAACTAAAAGGTATTGATGACGAGGTATCATCACTGTTAATGCCATATATGTGTACGTTAGCAACAATAAAGATATTGACCATCCCCAAAGTTTTTACTTTTTGAGTTCTCAAAAAGTAAACTCTGAGGATTGTTATTCTTGGGTGAAATTCTTTTGAAACCCATTATCATTCATGGGTTTTAAAAGGTGGGCAACAGCGTATATATGATATTAATTCATGTCTTTCTAATCCTAAATGCGTGTCTTTAATTCAAGCTTAGGATTTTATATTTGCCATAAGTCAATCTTAACATTTTAGATGTGCGTTGTGTTTTTTTTTTTTTAACCTTCAGAGGTCAACTCTAGAGTGTTCTGTTCACTCTACAGTTACTGTAGAACAGAATGATTCCCCAGTGAATCCAGAGTGAAATTTAAAAAAAGGGGGAGTCAAAATGACCCCCATGCAACTGCCAAGGGCTTAACATGGCAACAGTAGCAGCTGGTTGACAGACCCCTCAGCAAAATATCTATTTTGTATTAATTACTGGTTCAAGATTAGTGGCTGTTGCACTCTTTACTTTCATAACTATGCACACAGTCTTACTTATTAGCATTAGTAGAGGCATTTGATGCAAGAAAGCAAGCTTATTCAGCATCAGCCAAAAAAAATAAAAATAAATAAATAAATAAAAAAAAAATGTTTGAAGTGACTACTTCAAACATTATGTTTAAACATAAGTTTGAAGTGACATTTATTTGGAATTATGTGTAAAAAAGAATCTGATAAGCTGGACACCATATGTGTTATTGTTTTCACTTGCTGCTATTTTTGGTTTCAGTGTATTTCAAATATGTTTCTCCTCGGATGGTTCCACTACTATACTCTTTGTTTTATTTCTCTATATGTTAAAAAAAAGTTTTCCTTCTAGTGATATTTATTCAAGCCAATGGGAGAAGAGGGCAGGGCAATTACGTCACTACAAATGTGCAGGTAAATAATTACATTGTTGTCTTCCATTGAAAGAAAACTGCCTCCATAAAGTTTGCCAACCTCATGCACATGCATCGCTCTGTAATACATGACCACGCCCGGCATCATTTGATGTTCCCTTGTAATGTCAGCTGATGAAGGGATCCGATATAGTTTGTATATTTGTAAATAGTTTAGTATTTTGTAAATATTTTAAATATTTGTATAGTTTGTAAATATTTTAAATATTTGTATAGTTTGTAAATATTTTAGTTAAATATTTTAGCCCTGCTCTTTTGGATGCAACAATATTCCTTGTGCATTATGGAACCCGGAGCAAAAGGCATTTTCCTAAGTGACCTATGTAAACCCAGGTAAATAATTACATAGTGATATTTATTCCACCTTGAAAATGTCGTGTGTTGGGGTAGCCAATGGGAGAAGAGGGATGCAGGTCACGTTGTGGTACAAGTGGGCAGGGCAATTACGTCACTACAAATGCACAGATAAATAATTATGTAGGTCATTTTCTGATTAGATATCGAGAAGTGCATTTCAACAAGTGTGTCTTTTACGTAGAAAAGATTTGACTTACTCTGTCATGCCTCTACATTTTACTTATAAAAGCATGTGCAGGGGTTGGCGAGCAAAGCGAGCAGGAGGCAACCCCCCCCCCCCAGTGTTTAATTATTATATGAAACGGTTTTATGGCTAGATTATTATCATCATCATTATTTATGTAAAATAGTTTCTTTCTTGATTATTGTTATTATGATTACATTTATTTGAATTAAAATTAACATATGCACTTGTGCAGTGCTGAATTTTCATTTATCTTATTTAAAAGTTTTATTTGAAATGGTAGCAGTTCATATTTATATTTTATGGTTTTCTGTTCAGAGAATTGTTAAATGTTTTGTTTCACAAAAAATAACAGAAGTAAAAAACATTTTGAAATTTTTAAATTTTCACTGAAAAAAAAAAATGCATATCATAAATATAGTAACTTCCTGGCTTACAAGCACTGTGCATTCCTGAAAATTAGTTCTTAAATTAGGGAGTGATATTCCCATAGATTAAATAGTATAATGACAGGATGAGTTCCAAAAAAATAAAATGTTCAAAATATGATAACTGGGATAACCATATAACTTTTATATATGCTTTAACAAGGAAATTTAAAACTTTTTTAATGATGAGATTTTAAAATATGTTTATTGCAAGATACAATTAAGGTGGATTGAATCTGAGGAGTGCTATACTTATGACTTAATGAAGTTATAAGTACTCAAGAGCATTTTTCCTTAGGAAAGAAATCACAGCAGTGCATTTTAGCACAACAGTTTTAAAGCTGTGTGTAGAAAATGTTGGCAGAAAGAGAGGAGTGATATTGCTTTGAATTGCCAAGAATATACAGTAGATTCAAGATAAGCATACCAGTAGATAACTATATTGAATCAGTATGGTGTTGCATAACCATTGGGAAAACAGATGACAGCAAGAGTGTGTTTTAGAACAGATAACTGTGATAAACATAATGAAATATCTTTATAGACAAATAAAATGAGCAAGCAAACCAGAATGTCTTATTATGAGAGATTTTAATTTTTCAGAGAAAATTAGTCTACCAGTATGAACTGAAACTTATAAATTGGTTATTCATCTAGTGTTTGGGCATTTCTTGAATTGCTGGATGACTGTTTCTTACATTTACATGTTAGAGACATTACAAGGGAAGAAATATTTCTTTCCTGGTTATTAGTCAAGTTCCATCAGATATTTAAGACTCTTCAAATAAAGTAACCATGGGCAAGCAGTGATAACAATAATCACTTGGTTCAGCTCATTTCACTATGAGAAAATGCCTAAAATTTTTACCTTACTGAATCCACGGGCCCTGGGTGCCAAGTGTTTCCGTGGCTAAGTGATCTCTGAGCTCTATAAAGTGATTTCAAGCTTTTTCCTTCAAACGAATCACTCTTCTTATTAAGTTTAAAGTTAGCTTCTCTTAAGTTTTTCATAAAGCACAGTAGGCTTTATCTTACAAGTAGTAAGTTAAGTCAGGAGAGAAAAGACACCTTTCCTTTTATTTTATTAGTTACTAACCCAACTAACCTAACAACCGCTTGGCCACTCGTGGCATTGGCCCCGGGTGCCAAGCGGTTATTAGTGTAGCCAAGTGATTTCCAAGCAATCTATATATTGTGTGTGCAAATCAAATAGTTTTCTTTAGGTTTTAAATGCAATTTTCTTTATTTATTTGTATTGAGAAACTTTTGCACTACAAAAAGTAGGCAGAGTTCCAGGAAGGAAATTCACATTTCTGTTTTTTGTTAATTTTACTAACCAAACTAACTCATCGCTTGGTTACCCTTGTGGCACTGCTCCTGCCTCCCCGTGGCGGGGCCGGTAACCTGGAAAGAAAAGCTATCTTTCCGGGGCTAAAAGGAGCAAAATGATTTCCCCTACAGGACATAGGGATCCTAATATGGCTGCTCATGAGATAGAAGACTCTAACTCATGCATTTCTAAACGTCAAAAAACTGACTGTGTACAAAGAAGGCATCCAATGCACCTTGTATTGCATTCGACTCAAGAACAGTCTCTTGGTAGTCTCTCGCCTTTTAAAATTCAGAAATACCTAGAAAGTCTAATAGGATCTCTGAAAACAACTAAGCGTCTGAGATCGGGCGACTTGCTCGTTGAGGTCTCAGATGAACGGCAATCACAACGGCTCCAAAAACTAACATCCTTTGAAGGATTATTGATTACTGTCTCCCCTCATGCTACTCTAAACACCTCCAGGGGTGTTGATAGCTGAGTAGGATCTCATAAATCTCTCAGAAGAAGAGTTGAAAAATGAATTGCAAGACCAGGGAATTGTGCATGTAAAGCGCATATATACACAAAACGAGACAATGCTCTAGTTCCAACTTGGAATATAATACTAACATTTGATAGCCCCAAACCTCAGCATCCATTAAAGCAGGTTATCTGAATTGTCAAATAAAATTGTACATTCCTAACCCTACACGCTGTTTTAAATGCCAAAAATTTGGGCAATCCCAAAACGTGTGTAGAGGTATAGCCACTTGTGCCAATTGCGGTTCACGCGAGCACAATCACTCTGACTGCAAAGCAGAGTAGCACAAATGCTCAAATTGTAGTGGTCCACATACTACCTACTCCAGAGATTGTCCCCTTTGGAAAAAGGAAAAAAACATTCAACAGGTCAAAGCCGAAAAAAACATCTCGTACCAAGAAGCTAAAAAAAATCTGTAAGGCTCAATTTAGCACTCGACCCAGCTTCGCTGAAGTAGTCCAAAAGCCAACTGCGGTAACCAGTACTGTGCAAAGAACATTAACGACTGGTACTCAAACTAAGGTAACGTTTCCCCCAGACAGATAAATGTCAGATTGGGCTCGGTCAATTTTGGAAGCTGTGCCCCTTTCTGGTAAACCATATAAATCAAACAAGGCTGTTAACACACCAGTCACTGTTCCGCATTCTAACAATAACCCAATGTACTCAAAAAGTGGTGATACTACTAAAGCTGATTCGATAGAAATGGAAGGAAACACTGACCATGAAGACTCCGTTCTCGATCTCTTCCCAGAAGAAGAGATGGAAACAGGAAGAACGTACTTCCCAAAAAGAAAATCTGGTCATCATAAGCCAACAGTACCTCAGACAGAAACCGAGGACCACACTTCACCCAAATAATGCCCAGTTTTCTTCAATGGAATTGTAGAGGGTATCGCACCAACCTTGATGACATTTGGGATCTCCTTCTCCAGTATAACCCAGTTACCTTCTGCCTCCAAGAAACTAACTTAACAGCTTCTGTTGCTACCTCACTTAAACATCATGTTATCTACAGAAAAGATCGAGTTTCTCATGTAAGCAATTTGGCTCATGGAGGAGTTGCACTTGTAGTCAGCTCCAATATCCCTTCCCGACCATTAATGTTACAAACAAATCTAGAAGCAGTAGTTGTTTGAATATCCTTTCGTTTTTCTTTTACCATTGTCTCCTTATATTTTTCCCCTAACCAAGACATTTCTTATCTTGAAACTGTTGTATCTCAGCTCCCTCCCCCCTTTTGCATCATGGGAGATCTTAACGCACATAATCCTCTATGGGGTGATAGAATACACGATAAATGAGGAAAAATACTAGAAAAGCTTTTAGATAAATTTAATCTGACACTATGAATTTTTTTTTCATATAAATAAGTGGGTAAAATAAGTTTATCCACTTATTTTCACCTACCTTCTGGGTCAAGCTCAGCAGTTGATCTCTCCATATGCTCACCAGTCCTTTTTCCTCCTTTTTGATTGGTCTGTTCATGACAGTCTACTGGGTAGTGACCATTATCCAATAGTCTGTCATGTAGAATCAAATTCACCACCTTGTCATAATCAAACTGCCAAATGGAACTTTGCCAAAGCTGATTGGGTAAAATATAGGCAACTAGCCATCCTTCAAAAAACAGCTGTTTCAAATGTGTCAATAAATAATGCAGTTATGTAACAAATCAAATATTGCTGGCCACTGAAGCAGCAATACCAAGAGTGTCCACAAGTCATAGAATAAGATCAAAACCCTGGTGGAACAATGAATGCAATCAAGCTAAACGAGAGAAAAATAAAGCCTGGAATAAATTTCGCAAAATCCCTGCTGCTGCTAATCTAGTACACTTCAAGAAAGCCAGAGCCAATGCTAGATGCATTCAGCATGCAAGTAAAAGAGAGTCATGGAAACGCTTTGCTTCAACTATTACACGGTCCACTAAAACACAAACCATCTGGAAAAATATTAGAAAAACGTATAATAAATATCTTCCTTTGCAACTATCAATACTGAATATAAATGGCAATGATGTTTCACTACCTCAAGAAATAGCTAACACTCTCGGAGAATCCTTTGCTGAAACCTCTGCTGTATCCTCATTCTCGCCAAACTTTCAGAAATTAAAGTCCCTTGCTGAAAAGCAGACCCTAAATTTTAACACAGACCACCATCAAATGTACAACTGTCCCTTTACCATAATTGAACTACGGCTTGCTCTTAACAACTCGAAACACAGTGCTGCTGGACCTGACGGAATTCACTATGTCATGTTGAAAGAGCTGAGCGAAAAGTCGCTTCATGTCTTACTCCAGCTATATAACTGGGTTTTCACAGAAAATACTTTCCCTGATAACTGGCGACACTCGTATGTCATAGCATTATTAAAACCTGGCAAGGATCCAATCAACCCGTGTCACTATCGACCTATTGCCCTCACCAGCTGTATGGGAAAAATAATGGAAAAAATGGTAAACTCTCGTCTCACCTGTGTGCTGAGCAAATACAACCTCATCAGTTCATCGCAGTGTGGATTTCATACATGTAGATCAATTTTAGACCTCTTGATACAAATGGAAAACCAGATTCGCAATGCCTTCTTAAGGAAGGAACATTTGACTACAGTTTATTTAGACATTGAGAAAGCTTTTGACACAGCTTGGCGATACGGAATTCTCCGTGATCTATATGCATTAGGCTTCAGGGGTAATATGCCAAGATTCATACAGAACTTTTTGAAGCAGCGATCCTTCCAGGTCCGTATTCAATCCACTCTTTCCCGAAAATTCATCCAAGAAGAATATGTTCCACAGGGCTCAGTTTTAAGTGCCACTCTATTCGTTATAAAAATCAACTCAATTACCAAGGTCATTCCGGCCACTGTATTTACTACTTTATATGCAGATGATGTTAGTATATCTTGTCACTCACAGAACATGAGAATGATTGAGAGACAACTGCAAGGAGCCCTTAATAAGATTACAACATGGGCTACAGATAACGGGTTTCGCATATCACCTGAAAAAACTGTTGCAGTTCATTTCTGTAGAAGATGTAATCTCCACCCTGACCCACTTCTAAAGCTGGAGAACAATGATATACCTGTTGTTGCCTACCATTCGATTCCTTGGGTTAATTTTAGATAAAAAATTTACCTTTCTTGACCATTTTAAACAACTTAGAACCACCTGTTTCAAGAAATTAAACATTTTGAGAGTATTATCAGCTACAACATGGGGTGCTGACCGTCAAACACTCCTTAATTTATATCATGCTATTGTAAGATCAAGGTTAGACTATGCGTCACCAGTTTACAACTCTGCTAGACCTAGTATTTTGAGGGCTTTGGATCCTATTCACCATAGTGGCCTTCGCATTGCTCTTGGAGCCTACCGCACATCTCCTGTGCATAGCCTGTATGCTGAAGCTCACGATCCCCCACTCTCTCCACGAAGACAAATTTTACTGCTAAATTATGCTATCAACATAAAAAGCCAACCCCTGCATCCATCGTGGAAACATCTATTTACACCAGATTGGGAGAACTTGTATGCCGTTTATCCATCAATAAATCAACCCGCTGGCATACGTCTTTGCTCACTAGCTTCATAAATCTCTACTTGAGAAATATGAATCTTATACCAGGATATACACGGACGGTTCCAAAACTGATCACCACGTTGGTGCTGCTGTTGTTCTTCCATCATCTATAATCTCTAATCAGTTACATGTAGAATGCAGTATCTTTACTGCTGAACTTCATGCCATTCGAATGGCGCTAGAAACTATAAAGTTGCAGCAGTTTACCCATAGTATTATTTTTACCGACTCTCTGAGTGCCCTTCTCGCTTTACAGCAACCAAGAAAGCATCATAACTACCTACTTGGTGATATCCAGAACTTGCTGGCTCATCTAGCTAAGAACACGAAAGTAATAAAATTTTGTCGGGTTGCTAGCCATTTTGGCATACCTGGCAATGAGAGTGCTGACCATGCAGCCAAATCTACTGTGCAACCAGTTGATGACTCTTTCAAAATTCCTTTCGCCAATTATAAAAGTCTTATAACAAAGCGAAGTATGATTTACTGGCAAACCATCTGGCAAAACCAAGAAGGCAACAAACTCCTTCGGATTAAACCGAAACTCCAGACTTGCCCATCTAGTTTCCGCTCGAACCGAAAGGAAGAAGTCACACTTGCAAGATTACGAATAGGACAACACACCTCACCTTTATCTTCTCCCTTCCTCAGACCCGCCTTCTTGTCTGAACTGCCATGCTCAAATCACATGAGAACATCATTGTTGACTGCCCTCTCTATATTGGAGTACGGCAAACCACCTTCTTATCAAACTATGCAGCCCAAATCACACCTACTCTGCAACAAATATTAGATGACAGATCTGACATTGATGCAGTTTTCACTTTCCTAAAAAGGATAAAATGCTATGACAGAATATAATGCTTAAATCTCACATAATGCACATATCTCACTTTTAATAAAGCCCGTTACCTCCTGCCATTGTTTGGCGCATAATGGCCTATAGCTGCTGTTGCGCCGTAAAACATACAACAACAACAACAACTAGTGGCATTACTCCTGCCTCCCTGTGGCAGGGCCGGTAACCCGAGGGGGAAAATCAACCCTCAGGGCCAAAAGGAGTCCAAAATGGACAAAGAAACCTTTCCTCCACTTGATCCATTGAGATCCTCTACCGATAAAGACCAACCTGATCATGACTCCTATCAAAATAAAAGACAAAAAACAGAACAATGTCAACAAGATCACCCAGCCTTTCTCCTTATTTATTCTCTATCAGAGTTTGCTGCAAGCAAATCATCCCCATTTCTAATCCAGAAATGCTTGGAAAATGCTGCAGGATCACTGAAGATGGTAAAACGATTACAGTCTGGAGACCTTCTGGTAGAAACAATGAAGCCAAAACACTCAGAAATATTATTGAAACTGACTACATTTGGTGGAATTCAGGTGAAAATAACACCCCATGCCACTCTGAATACCTCCAAAGGAGTTATAGCAGAGTGGGACCTCTCAGAGGATGAAATAGTGCAAGAATTGGCAGATCAAAGAGTAATGTAGTAGTTATACTGCAGAACTGTATGCAATCCAGCTAGCTATAGGAAATATCAGTATCCATCTCAACCCCAGTAGTTTAATATATACAGACTCCATGAGTGCACTGTCTGCAATAAGTAATAAAATCTCAACCCCACATCCCATAGTAAAAGAAATCCGGTCTCGTCTAAATCATTTGCAGAATAGGCATCATACTGTAAGTTTCTGTTGGATTCCAGGGCACACTGGCATCACAAGTAATTAGAATTAGTAGAGGCATATGATGCAAGAAAGCAAGCTTATGCAGCATCAGCCAAAAAAAAAAAAAAAAACCCTTCCACTTCACCCTTCCATTCGTTCGAAATACCTGTACAGCTGAGCCTTAAATTTATTTAGGCTATCAACTTCCACAACAAGGGATAGAAGTCTGTTCCACCAACCAACCAACTACCCACTGGCTAAAGGCAAATTTCTGCACATCTATCCTACATCTGTCTTTCCTCAATCTGAATTTATGCCCTCTCAGGTGATTATTCTGAGCAAGAGGCAGGATCCCATCAGCACTGAGCATGCTCAAACCATTCAAGGCTTTGTACACCTCTATCAGATCACCTCGCCGGTGCCTAGTTTCCAGACACTGTAATTTGCAAAACTTAAGCCTTTCTTTGTAAGAGCAACCCTTCGTTCCGTTCACTAACCTTGTTGCCCTTCTCTGTACTCGTTCCAGCAGCTCTACATCCTTCTTGAAATGAGGCCTCCAGACCTGTATACAGTATTCAAGGTGTGGCCTTGACCATTGCCTTATACAAGGGAATAATCAACTCCCTATCCCTGCTAGAAAAATTCCTGTATATCATTGATAAGACACCATGAGCTACTCTTGCAGCCCATCTGCACTGCTCAGAGAACTTCATATCTGCCTGCACAATTACCCCCAGGTCCTTTTCATTCTCTACCACTGTCAGTGTTGTACCACAGAGTTGATACGTTGCTCTGGGGTTGCTGTTTCCCATATGTAGTATGGGAAACAGCCACCTCTCATTTGCCACCTGTCAGCCCATCTGCTCAACCTTTCCAGATCCTGTTGCACAACATAGTGTCAGTAGTGTCCTTGACAACCCTGCCAACCTTCGTTTGGTCTGCAAACTTGGACATTAAGCTTGATATACCATCATCAATATCATTTATAAATACAGAAAACAATAATGGACCCAGTACTGAACCCTGAGGGACTCTACTAATAACATTAGGATAGATGTGCGGAAATTTGCCTTTAGCCAGCGGGTGGTTGGTGGGTGGAACAGACTTCCATCCCTTGTCGTGGAAGTTGATAGCCTAAATAAGTTTAAGGCTCAGCTGGACAGGTATTTCGAACGAACAGAGGGGTGAAGTGGAAGTGGTTATTTTTATTTATTTATGTTACTTTTTTTTTTTTTTTTTTTTTTTTTTTTGGCTGATGCTGCATAAGCTTGCTTTCTTGCATCAAATGCCTCTGCTAATGCTAATGCTAATGCTAATTAGTCCACAATGAGCAGTGTCCATTGATTACCACTCTCTGTCTTCTCCCCCTCAACCACCCCTTTATCCATAACAGCAATTTGCTTCCAATGCCACACTGTTCCAATTTGTGCAGCAGTCTTCCACGTGCAACAGTATCAAAAGTCTTTCTAAGATCAAATATAATATCAAAGTTATTCCCTGCATCCAGTTCTTTTGTGACTACATCATAGTATCCAATCAAATTGGTCAGGCAAGACCTTCCCTTAACAAAACCATGGTGTGTCTGAGCTATAACTGAATTCTTGTCAAGATGATCCTGCAGTGCTTCTTTAACCAGTGCTTCCATTAATTTTCCTGGAACAGAAGTTAAACTCACAGGTCTATAATTACTTGTGTCAGCCTTTGATCCTCCTTTGTGAATTGGGGTTACATTTGCAGATCTCCAATCTGTGGGTACCTCCCCTGAGTCCAAGGAAGCTCTCATAATTATGGTAACGGATTGCTTGCTTCCTTTGCTGCCTCCTTTAATATAACTGGATAGATCCCATCCACCCCAGGTGCCTTTCTTGTATTTATTCTGATCATCTAGCTCACTGCCAGTGTTTACTTCATCTATGGCATTCCCCTTTATCCTCATGTGTGAATGTAGATACAAAATATTTATTTAGTATGTTAGCTACTTGAGCAGGATCATGAACAGTTGAACCATCGATATCAAGTGGACCAATCTGATTCATCCCCTTCCTTCTAGAGTTTACATAAGTAAAGAACTCCTTGCTGTTTTTCTCTGCATCCCTTGCCAAATATTTCTCGTAATCTGCCTTCGTCTGCCTAATCTCCTTTGTAACTTGGTTACAGATCAACTTATATCTATCATAGGCTTCTGTTGTTGTTGTTGTTATTTGAAAGCTATTGGCGCAAGAGCAGCTTAGGCTATAATGCGCCTAGCCTAGGTAGTCATAGGCTTCTGTCCCACATGTTAATTTATATGTATCCCATGCATTTTTCTTCTCACCCATATGTCTCATTAGTTCATCTGACATCCATTTAGGCCTGAACCTTGAACAATATTTCTTAGTTGGTATGTAAAGCTTAGTAGCTTCCAAGATAAGTTCTTTGAATGCTTCCCATTTTGAGTTTGCTGTTGGTAACATCATCAGTTGGTCCTACTGTATAGAATTTAAATACTGTCTCAGACCATCGTAGTCGCCTTTATGAAAGCAATAACCCTTCCCTTTACCCCTGATGGTAGTTATCTCCTTGAGTAAATCCCACTTCAGCACACTGTGATCACTGCCACCTAGTAGTTCCTGTATCTGCAGATTCTTAATGCATGAAGAATCACTACTGATAATCAAATCCAGGTATTGCTCCCTCTAGTTGCCTCCCAAACATGCTGATTTAGAAAACAATCATCCAATAAATCCGCAAAAGCCTTGCTAGTGTGTGAGTGACCAATCCACAAATTCCAGTCAATATGTGGGAAATTAAAATCCCCCATCATAAGACTCTGATTTACTGGCCCACTCTATTTCCCTGTACAGTTTCTTATTATACTCACAGAGTCATTAGGCCTATAGCACACTCCTACTCTCAATTTTGATCTCCCAATGCTTATGTCACACCAAACTGACTCGACACTACACTGTACAGCGATGTCAACTGGCTTCACTTCCTTGGATTTTATGTGTTTCTTAACTAATAGCATAACCCCTCCTCCCTTCCTATCCTGTCTATCCTTTCTGTAGACGTTGTACTCCCCAAATTCCAGTTCTGCATTACTTATATCTGTGTGACACCACGTCTCTGATATCTCAACAATATCTGCCTTTGATGCTTTGAGCAATATCTCAAATTCATCAAATTTATTTACCAAACTCCTAGCATTGGTGTACATGGAAGTATACATGCACCTGTTCTTTTTCTTAGCTACCCTAACACACCCCATGTGTTTACTTGTACCCCAATGATTCCCAGCAGTCTCTGAAATATCCTGCATCTTATTTTCTAGGCTGCTGCTCATTCCCATAGAAGCAGTGCAAGAATCACTTTCACCTCTGCAAATGGCTACTTTTAATCTATTAGTCCTTGTATCCCCCCAATCTAGCAGTTTTCCGACCCACCTAACACTGCCTCGATAGCATCAACAAACATTCTTGCACCCTTTCTATTTAAGTGTATCCCATCCCTATAGAAACAGTCTCTCCTGTTAACAAGAACAGACCAGGCTGAAAAAAATTCTACACCTTGAGCCTTGTACAATCTTTCCAGGGCCGAATTGATCGACAGGCTCTCATCATATACTCCCTCCTATCGTGTCTGGGCAGAATCGCAGACACTTTCAAATTCAACCCTAATTCACAGCTTTTTTTCAATAGTGACCTGTACTTGCTAAGTAATTCTGCCGGTCTCCTACTCTTAATATCATTAGTGCCAACGTGTACAACTATATCACCTTTTGTGCCTGTCCTCATCTGTGTCTGATGACAAATCACTGTCTTCATATATTGCCTTGTCCTCAGTTCCATCTATGGAATTTGAAATGCCACACTTCTTAAATGACTTGACAACGATCTCAATCTTGATATTATCCCAGGATCTTTTCACCCAGGTACAAACTTCTCCTATAGTTGATTTCTTCACTCTTCCTGCTGGTGTCAAATTGTCCCCAGAAGACTTCATCCATTGGTTCCATTTGTCTCTCATGGCAGCTTTGAAGGGTTTGTTAATGCTGACATCAAGTGGTTGGAGCTGGGATGTCAAGCCTCCAGGTATGATGGCAAGTTTTGTTTTTTGCTCTGCAGAAATCTTCTTTGTATTTTTTGTTATGTGTGCCCTGAACTGATCAAGCACCAATAGGGCAGGTATGTGTAAGAGCCCACCTGGTCTCCTGCTCCAAACTTTCTCAAACCAGATCTTCATCCCATCCTGATCCATCCAACCCTTGTCATGAACGTGGACAATCACTCCTCGAGGAATGTCGTCTTTTGGCATTGTTTTGCATTTGAAAATCAGCATAGGAGACATCTTGGTCTCATTGGCACAACAAGCTAGAACAACTGTATAATGGCTCTTTTCATATCCACTTGTCTTCACAGTTACAGTTTTCACCCTCTTCTTATCAACAGTTGTTACTTGGGACATCAAATTGAAGGGGAACTTTGTCCATATTTGCAATCTGTCCCAACTCAAACTGATGTGTCTTCTGACATTGAATGACAAAACGATGAAATTCAAGGACCTTCTGCTCATAGCTTTCAGGCATCTTTTGGGCAAGTCTGATGCATGTACGCATGCTTAGTACATTCCGTTTTATGAACCTGAAGCACCAATTGTGTCCTCCTTTGAAATCAGTAACTTCTTTTTCATCAGCAATTCTTCTTGCCTCATGCTGAACCATTTTTGTGGACACAGGAATTCCAATTGCCTTTGCCCATATCTTCAATTCCCTCTCTAAATCAGGCCATTTTGCTGACTTGCCTCTAATGGCCTTCTTCTGCCGTGGCGTTTTCAGTACGGTTTCTTCTTCCTGTAGCCAGTCTCGGATTGTTTTCTCAGTTTGAGGAGGACCAAACTTACATTCAGCATCACGGTTTCCATTCACTTTTGCAAACTGGATCACTTTTAACTTGAATTCAGCACTGTACGAAAATCTTTTCTGAGCCATTTCTGGGCAGAACATAGCCTAATATACCGGTAACAAGTGTGAAACAATGAGTGCAAAGACAACAAGCGCAAAAAAGCGGGAAATTCAAGTAAAAAAAAAAAATCTACAACCACTGTATAAGACGCACCCAGTTTTTAGACCCCAAATTTTTCAAAAAAAGGTGCGTCTTATACATGGAGAAATACAGTATGTAGTGCTGAAAATCTGCACATTTTTTGCAAAATCCCATACATGCCCCAAAAATCAGTGTATGGTGTGGCATACCTCGAAGAAGTATAGTCAAGCCCATATTTTTTGAACAGACTGTCACCTCTGATGTTTAACAAGGCATTGTAATACAGTTTATTGCATTGCTAAGGAAAAATGAAAGAGACATCTGTCTAAAAAAGACATAGCAATCTGCCATACTGTATGCTCAACCACTGAAATATTGCAAGAGCTTTTTCAGATTTAATCATATCATAAGGACTTTGGATACCTAGGTCTCCTGATTTAACAATCCCAGACTTCTTTAAATATAGATTATTAAAGCAGAAAGCCTACAAGAACAGACAATTCAGAGTGAGCATTGAAAATACAGTCCAGAGTGTATCAACATAAACTCTTTGTTGTATCCCTTGAAAAGTGATCAAAATAGTCAATTTATGTATTGCTAACAATCGAGGATACCTCCAGAATTGTTTATAAGCTATTATTTGTAAATTATTCTGATAATGAATTGTATTTTCTTTCGACTGATTTTAGGGTTACTTTAAAATGAGTATACTGTATACAACGCAGCAATTAGACTGCATCTTGAATATTGTATACAAGCTTGGAGATCCCATTTTACGAAAGATATGGACCTATTAGTAAGGGTACTGAGAGGAGTAATGAGATTGGTTAAGGGCACAAAGGGATATTCTTATTGAGGGGAGACCTAAATTTTATAAGCTACAGTGTTTGGAAACCAGGTGTTTGCAGGGTGACCTGATTAAGATGTTTAAGGCCTTGAGAGGTTTGAGTTAACTAAATGTTGAGGGGAATTTTTATGCTTAGTCATGTGACATACACAAGGGGGCATATATTTAAATTCAGAAGGGATAATTGCAGACTGGATATTTGAAAATTTTACTTTAGTCAAGGATTGATTTGAATGTTGGAACAAACTCCTACCTGCTTTTGTTGACATTAGAAATTTATCTAAATTTAAGGAGAGATTGGAGGGATTCTTAAAAGAAAGAGGTAAATAAATTGAGGGAAGGTGTGACCTAGGTTACTTTATTTTTTAATTTTATTTATTTTTTGGCTGGAGCTATAATAAGCTTGCTTCCTTGCATCATTTTGCCAGGGCTAATAATAATACTAATATGAGTTTATAAGTTGAAAGTCCAGCATGAATAAAAATCTTTTGTTCTTAAGATGAAAAGTTAATAAATTGGATGTTTATAAACCAAGAGCAGTCTATTAGTAAAGGTTTGGCATTTCTGCCTTCCACTCATACAACAAGCAGAAATATGAAAAAAACAAAATAAACTTTTTTTTTTTTTTTGTTTTTTTTCCAGAAATAAGAAAAGAAAATTTGGGTTCTGTCAGACTAGATGCTGTTGCTGAGGTAGTAGTGGCTCAGCCACTACTACCTCATTTTATTATTAAAATTACCTAATTTTATTATTAATACTGGTAGTAGCAGTATTATTAATACTGATAGTAATAAAATGAGGTAGTAATGAGCTACCTCATTTTATCATTAATACTGGTAGTAGTGGCTGAGCCACTACTACCAGTATTAATGATAAAATAATATTACATACATGTATAACCCTTATGCTTTAAGGCTTTATGCACTATAGTTGATGAACCAACATTAAATTGCTTCATCAATCAATGCATTTTTCTTTTTCACTTTTTTTCAATTCAGTTGTTATTCACAATATCTGTGTTAATGATAATGCAAATTATTATTAGTAGTAGCAGTGGTATATGATTCAAGAAAGCAAGCTTATTACAACATCAGCCAAAAAAAAAAAAAAAAAACTTCCCCATTTCACCTATCCCCCCCTAATAGTTTGTCTAGATCTTCCTTGAATTTATTCAAACTACTCATCTCTATGAAATCAGACGAGAGTTTGCTCTAACAGTCAACCACCCTTGCTTGACAATTTGCTTTCTTGCATCACATGCCACTACTACTACTACCATCCTCTTGCTGAAGCAAAATTTTTACACATCTATCTTGCAGTCATCCTTCCTCAGTTTTAATTTATGCTCCTTTGTGTGTGTGAGTCCTTAAACACCCCAAACAGATCTCCATGCAGGGGATGTCTACAGACATTGCAATTTGTAAGCCTTTCCTGGTAAGAGCATCCTTTTGGTCCCTTCACCAATCTTGTTGCTCTCTTCTGCATCCATTCCAACAGATTCACATCCTTCCTAAATTGAGGCCTCCAGACCTGTCTGCAGCATTTAAGATGTGGCTTAACCATTGCCTTACACAATGGCATAATCATCTCCTTATCCTTGCTGGAAAAATTGCTGTATATCATTGATAAAACCTAATGAGCTGTCCTGGCAGCTCATGAGTGTCTGCATTGCTAAGAGAACTTCATATCTGACTACACAATTACCCCCAGATCTTTTTCATTCACCACTGCCCTGAGTGTGGCAACACACTCAGGGTATAGTAATCTTGGATTACTGCACCCCATATTAAGTACCTTTCATTTGTCAATATTAAACCTCAATTGCCACTTCTCAGCCCATCTGCTTAATTTGTCAAGATCTTGTTGCAGAAGCATAACCTGATTACTGTGACAACCTTCATTTTATCTGCAAAGTTAGACTCACTGTGAGCACTGCATACATGTCTGGAAACCTCATTTTAGGAAAGATGTGGATCTGTTGGTACAGGTGTACAGAAGAGAAACAAGAGTAGTCAAGGAATGAAAAGGATGCTCTTATCAGAAACATTTCAGTTCTGCCAACTGCAGTGCTTGGAAAGTAGATACCTGTGAGGAGATGAAATTGAAGTGATTGATGTGTTTAAGTTAAAGGCGGCTTTAAAAGAATAGAGCGAACTAACTGGTATTGGCATCTTTTTTCTTTCTGGGATGATGCACATAAAGGAATATAAACTTAAATTAAAAAAAGGATGGTTGCAGGATATATTGTGAAAAAATTTAAGAACACCTAGATGTTATTTGAAAACTGCACAGTGCTTTTTTAACTTTTATATATATTTTTTCTCTTATTAATTTTTAATAGCTTTTAATGGTTTTTAAATTTCTTTATTTTATTAGTAATTTTTTTTAATAAAATATGGGTAGAAAAATAATTTATCAGCCATCGTCTTTTAGTTTTCATTGGTTATTGACTACTAGATGCAAGAATTTTTCACAATCATTTTTTTGAGCTTGAGGATTTTCTCACATTCACTGGTTTTATTTGTTACAGCTGCTTTTAATTACTCATTTTCATTAATAACTTAGCAATCAATATTTTGTAAAAATAGCACAGAAAGTAAAATATTTTAATAATTATGAAAGAAAAATATTTTATTTTATATTTTAGTGAGCATGAGGCTACTAGAAGAATGAAAGCTGAGATACTTACTCAGATGGATGGGCTGGCCTGTTCTGATAATCTTGTTTTTGTTCTCTCAGCCTCTAATCTACCTTGGTAAGTTATTGCTCAGAATCAGTTTATTATAATTAAGCAAAAAAGTATGTGTATCTAGAAATATAATAGGAAAAAAAGTATGTGTATCTAGAAATATAATAGGGAAAAAAGTATCTACATTCTATTATCTGTATATACTTTATAAGCTGGAACAGGTTGGAATCACTGGGAAAATCCTTAGATGGCTAGCTGGATGGCTTCAGGGTAGGAGGCAGAGAGTTGTGATAAATAGTTATTCCTCAGTTTGGGTTGATGTAAGAAGTGGGGTTCCCCAAGGATTGGTATTAGGACCACTGTTGTTTTTGATTTTCATAAATGACATTGATGCTGACCTCTGAATTTTGGGAAATTCAGAGGTCAGCTGGATGGGAGGAGAGAAATGCATAGGTTGTCTACTTCTATTTCTTTTATTAATTATTATTATTTTTTTAGTTTTCTTGTTATTATTTTATTTTATTTTATTTTTTTGGCTGGTGCAGAATAAGTCACAGGCTTCCTTTGCACCATGTGGCCATTGCTATTGTACCATGTAGCCATTGCTCTTGTACTATGTGGCCATTGCTCTTGCGGCCGTTGCTAATATTATACATCTATCTATATAGATAACTTTGAAAAATAATTTTGTTATTTATTGAATTATTTGAACTTTTTAACTTTAAGTAAATCATTTACTTGTAAAATTTTGCATTTTCCATAAACCTTTCCAGTGGCAAAAAAAGTGCCATGTTCAAGGTGTACAACATGTTGTTGTACCTAAGATATAGTGTATTTGTTCCTTGAACCATGCATGTAAAATAATATACAAACAGTCATGGTCGTGAATCTGCAGTTTTACTAAAAAAAAAACATACCCTGACATATCTTTAAATTAAAAAAACAATTAAGAATATTTTATATTTCTAATACGAAGTAGGCCTTTCGTAAGAAATAAGAATTTTAAAGCTGCTAGGAGGCATTATGCCTTCGTGACCTTAATTTAAAATTCAAAGAGCAAAATGTGCAGGCATAGTGTTTGGGGTAAGATGCCACCAGTGGTTCCCGCATCTGCACCATGCAGCGATTTCCAAGCTGGAGGCGCGAACTGGTGCAAAAGGAGGCGCGAAAAGTTTAACAGAAATGTAATTTTCATAACATAACATACATAAAAAAAATATATACATGATTTTATTAAACAAAAGCAAACCTTCAAAAAAAATAGTTTCTGTTCCATCAAATGCATTGCTAGCGTCGTACCAAGTTTCTTACAGAATCGCGAAATGTAAAAAACCACACGCAATAGGAGAAACTCTAGTTTTGCCGAAGAACTAGAAATTGCATAATTATGGATGTTTTACTTCAAGGGAGGTGCCGGGAAATTTTACAGGTCAGGGGAGGCGTGGGCTCGGAAAGTTTGGGAAACGCTGGTGTAATGTGTGGTTTTTGTTAGAGTTGTGTTTCTGATTACTTGGGCTTACATTGCCACTGGGAGGTGAGCCAGGCAGTCCATTCTTTCTGGCTAGTCTTCACCAGGGTTGCCTGAGCTTCCTGGATGGCGACCAAGTAAAAAAAAAAAAAAAAAAAAAAAAAAAAGTGTAAGCAAAGGTGATAGTAAAACAGTGGGAATTAAAATGGGTAAGAAGTAGGAGAATGAGGAGAGACAGCATCCTCTTGGCAGAGAGTGGTAGGGAGGGACCAAAGAGTTATTATTAGCCTGAGAGAGAGAAGTAGAAGTAGAAGGGAATCACTAAGAAAGAGAAGAATGATAATATCCAGCTCAGGACCCTGGGTGTGCCAAGCCCATACTCACCAGATGTGAGCCCCGGAGTTAAATTTGGTTCTCCCTAGGCTAGAAAGCCCACCCAGATACAGGGAAAGCAGAAAGATTGCAGGGCTAGAGTGCCCTGCAAAGTAGACCTCCAGTTTGGCATCCTACACATGAAGATAGGTGTCAGCAGTGCTTGACCCATTTTATGATATACAGGTGAAAAGGTCAAGGATCCTGTGTCCAGTAACAAGGGCACCAGTAATGTCTTCATGTGGTGTTAAGTCAGCAGAATGATGTGTCTTTCCATTCTAAGTTTTGTATGGTTAAGGGAGTTAAATTTTTGTGAGGTTTGTTCTTTTGTATGAAAACACAGCTTGGGCAAATGCAGAAAGTTCTTTGCAATGGTCTTCATTTATGAGGAAAAAGAATTCTTCACCATGAGAAAGAGAACATAGTGCTTGAAACATCTTGCATCTAAAAGGGTGGTAATGATGACACTGTAAAGGACATGTTCCTAGTCCTCAGGCATATCACAATTGCAGAGTGGATTTTCTGTAAGTCCAAGTTCTTCAAGTTTGGAGTAGAGTGATCCATGGCCAGTGATTAATATGTAGCATAGAGCTCTGGAAGAACCACAGGGAGGTTTAGGATAGGTGAGTGTCACATTTGGAATAAAGCATTTTTTACACCGCCTTTTGTTGATTGATTCCGTTCATTTTGCGAGTATTGGATAAGATATGCTGATATATTCTTTTTCTCCTGTTTGATAGGGTTGGAGAGGTCTAGGTTATAATTGAGAATTTTAACAGGGATTGATTTCTGGCAGCAATAGCTAAGCCCTTGAGCAATAATTTCCAGATATAGTGGCAAAGCTCCAGCAGGGACCTCTAGGGTCAGCATACTAACAGTTTGGCAGGCACGTGGTGGTGAGGAGAATGTTTCTCTAGTTAGATTCCAGCTTTCATCAGTTCCTCTGAATGATGGCTGCTGCTACCATATGCAGCCAGGATATGCAAGCATTACAAACTACTCTGTTAACACTACACTATGTCCAAATGAAAATAATTATTTTTAAAAGCACTTATGGAAGTACAGCTAAACCAGCTGAGATAATTTTGTCTCCTCTGCCACTAGTGCTTTTGAAGGTTGCCAAATTTCTGAAATAAAATGCTAAAGGATAAAATACAATTAAAAAGAATAAAAAAAATATTTAATCTGCCAAGGAGATCTCATCTTGTCACAAATCATAAAATACCGAGATCCAAACAAACAAGGAAAATGCATTGAGAGGCTGTGGCACTATGCTATTTAAACCATTACTGCACGAGGTACTTACCCAGTAAGACTGAAAGACAAAAGAAAGTCTTGGAAAAACTGCACCTGTGAATACCCAGACAAGGCACTCCCTTGAAGGCAGTTAATCAGGGAAACAATCATAGACCTTCTCTTGAAGACAGAATCGAAGAAACAATTATACAGGCAGATGGAACACTTTATGGGGAAAAAGTTAGTTAATAAAAATTAAATGAAATACATGACCTTGTGAAAGTGGGGGTACATGATAAATCACTCAATCAACCAAAGTGAAATACTGGGTGGTTATAAAATAAGTGTCCCTATTCGGGAGACCCTAGTGTCAAAGCAGTTAGAGTTAGCACTGTGAAAATTGGTGGATATGTCATTTAGGGTTTGGGGAAGCATTTGTAGAAGAAAAAAAAAATTAGTTAAAATTTCCGCCACTAGGGTGGAAACGCCGCTGCACATATGTAAAAGTTGTCATTTACTTCAAGACACGCTGCTTACGCAAATGACATCCTGTTAGATAAAAGCAGACAGGCCAACACCACCTTCAATAACCATTATGGCTCTTAAAAAAAGGAACGTGCTCTTTTAGTAAAACCGTTTTACCAGAATAATAGTAACGCTAATGCAGCACTACGTGAATATTGGGAACTTAAAGGTTTGCATAAAGGACCTTTGACATCAGTGGGGCTTCGAAAACTAATAAAGAAATTTGAAGTGACCAGGGAGTTAGGTGTAATTCCAGGCAGGAGACGACCACGTATCGGAATGGAGGTAGTGAATGAAGTGGCAGTTGCAATGGCCTCCAGCTCAGAATGTGAAACACTACCAGTCAGTAGTGCCAGAGGTGTGTCAAGGACTTGAGCCTTCATTGGTCTACTGTACTTAAAGTGCTTCGAATAATTTTAAGCTGGTTCCCATACAAGATTCACGTGGTACAAGAACTAAAGTCTTGTGATCAGCAACAATGAATAGACTTTGCTCTATGATTTCTGGCTTGTATGGAACTTGACGATACATGGGCTCGAATGATCTTGTGGTCTGATGAGACACATTTCACTCTTCATGGGGCTGTAAATGCACAAAACTGCCGAATATGGGAAGCTTCTCATCCATCTGCTGTGCATGAAAGACCACTACAAAGTTCATACGTTACAGTGTGGTGTGGATTCACCACACTGTAGAGTTTATAATTGAAGCATTTTTTTTTGAAGAGTCTACATCTCCTGGCCCCGTAAGGTGTACTGTAACTAGTGCATGGTACTGCACTCTTCTAAGGGATCACATTATTCTCGTTCTGCAAGAAAGGCAATGCTTGGAGACCATAGTGTTCATGCAAGATGGTGCCCCTCCCCACACTGGTTGACAAGTGAAGGAACTGCTTTGTACAACATTCGGAAATGATCGCATCATTTCTAGAGACTTTCCGCAGTTCTGGCCAGCCCGATCAACAGATCTCAATCCCCGTGATTTCTGGCTATGGGGATACCTGAAAGATAGAGTTTACCGTGGCGGCATTCAGATGCTTGTTGATTTGAAAGCAAGCATTAAACAGCATGTAGCCAACAACCCCAATGAGATGCTATGCGAAACTGTCACACGCAGTCCTCTGTTTTCAGAATGTCATCTCAAGTGAAAGAAAGCACCTAGAACAGTATCTGTAGATTTCTAAGTTCTGATATTAAAATCTAATCCTAAGTTAAGTATTCCATCTCATGTTTAAAGTGCCAATTTCACCCCTGGTGGCAGAAAACTGAACTTTTTTTTTTTCTTCTACAAATCGCTTCCCCATACCCTAAATGACATACCCACAAATTTTCACATTGCCATCTATAACCATTTTGACACTAGGATCTTCCGAATAGGGAAACTTATTTTATAACAACCTGGTACATGACTTTTAAAAGAAATGGACTTGGACCAACCAACAAGTGGGGATATAGAACTGACAAGCTTTATGTGTGCATGAGAGAGAGAGAGAGAAAAAGAGAGAGAGTTAAAAAAGAACCTTTTAAAAAAAAAGAGTTTGCATTGATCTTCAAATAATTGAATAATTATACTAAAGATAAAAATTGTACAAAATAGTTTAGTCTCTAAATAAGTATGTCAACACTGTATAACAGACTATTCAAAAGCACTGGCAGTAGAGGAGACACAATCATTTCAATTAGCTTTAATGTACTTTCTTAAATGCCACTTGAAATAATTACTTTCAGCCTCAACCTAGTGTAGTTAGTAGAATAGATAGGTAAATTTAACTTTTACAAAGAAACTCTGTAGGCTTATTAATCTATCAGCATCCAGTTGTGTGGATAGTAATAGAATTGCACTTAAACCAAATATTAGATCCTAGATCAGTGTTGACCATTGAGAGATGATTTTCCAGATTCACTCTAGTGTGGAGTGGGTGGGGTGAGGATTTGGATGCCAGTGGTCAGTGTATGAAATCAGACAAGACACGACTCTACCTTTCTAGGGACTTCTGTGACAATGCCTTGTTGGGGATCCTCCATGGCAGCTTACTTGGCATGGTATCTATCACTTCCTGTCACTTGTTTGGAGAGGTTAAATTTGATTCCCATGTGTGACTAAAGGAATTCTTTAGGCCTCCTTCAAGTGAGCTCTATTTAGCCAATCCTGAGTGGAGGGAGGGAGGGAGGGAGGGAGAGAGAGAGAGAGAGAGAGAGAGAGAGAGAGAGAGAGAGAGAGAGAGAGAGAGAGAGAGAGCAGGATTCTTCCCCCGCAAGAGTTATTTTGGTATTTTTTGTACAACATGCAAATTGGCATGAATCCTGTATTAAGATTAGCTACCTGATGTGGGTGGGGTGGAAGATGGCTACGAAAGGAAATAGAATGGTTTCCCTACCCATAGTTTTTGTTGCATTATAATTATATTATCACCTTGTTGGGATTATTAAATGTAATAATGAAAATGTTCTTCTAGCTGCATTATTATTAGCCATATGCTGCAGGGAACCCCCAAAGCATTTTGCTGCACTAGACAAAAAAAAATAAATAAGTAAATAAAAATAAATAAATTATTTTATTCCTTCCTCATATAGGCACTAGTCTATCTGACCTTTGAATTTCCCTAGGCTGTCACCCTCAGCCATCACTGAGGCAACTTATTCCAGTAATTAACAATCACTGGCTAAAAGAAAACTCCTTACAATCCTGTCCAAACTTCTTCCCTAATAATTTGAATTTATATGGGTAGGGAGATCATTTGAAGCCTTTTCCCTTGTTTATTTTATTTATACCTCTCAAAGCCTTATAGACCTTGCTCAGGTCTTCCTCAGAATGACCACCGCATATCCCTGGAGCAATATGGCCTTAGTTGCTAATGCTCCTAAAAACCAAATAACAAACAAACAAAACCCAGGTCTTCCTCAAAGGTACCTAGTTACCAAGCTCTGTAGTCCACATATTGATGTCTCCCCTCATACAGGCACCCCTGTTGCTGATTTCACAAAGTGTTGTTCCAGTCTTTTGACCCTTTCAAAAAGCTCAATATCCTTACTTTTTAGTTTTGGTCTCCATACTTGGATACAGTATTCAATGTACTGCCTTGTACAGTAGGATTATGACCTTTCTGTATCCACAAGCAAATGTTTGATGTTGTTGTTGTTGTTTGTTATTTGGTTTTTAGGAGCATTAGCAACTAAGGCCATATTGCTCTGGGGATATGCGGTGGTCATCACTTGACCTTTCCGCATCCTCTGTATTTGGTGGTCACGAGCTCGAACCCCGGTCTAATCAAGAAGCGTGTGCTATGCATTGCTGCTCCTACCCACCTGGTTATGGAGGCACCCAAATGTTTGATAAACCATTGCTAAGAAGCCACAGACTCTCCTTGCCACCTTTCTGCACTGCAGACAGTGGAGAACTTTGTTTCTTCTCACATTCACCAAATCCCTTTTCTTTATCTACTTGTTTTAATCAAATCCCACCAAGTGTATACAGGTTGCTATTTTCTGAGTGTAAACCTTGCATTTTGTCATAAAACTGCCAATGAATTCAAGCCATTATTTATATTAATAAGGTAAATAAATTTATTTTAATAATAGCAATTTAATAAAATCACTTCATAGTACCATTTAGAGTAGCTGGAATTATAATATCTTTTGAGCATGTACACACGAAGTTTTAAATTGTTTTTACATGCCAATCTATAGGAAAGCTGCTTTAAGTAAACATTTGTTTTCTCATTTGTCACATGTACTCAAAATGACAAAATTGGAACAACATGTGAGTACTAAATTTCGGGAAGGTTAGCCACAAAAGCACATGAAACGCTTTTAGTGGAAATGAAGTTATAATGAAACAAATTAAATGGTTTCAAAAGGGGACTTTTTCACTTGAAGGTGAGCAAATAAGCACTTGGCCTTCAACATCCTGAAAAAATCAAAATGTTAATGAAGTATGCACCATCATTTAATCGGATTAATGACTGGCCATTTTAAAAATTTCTGAGGTGTTAATTTTTTCATCAGACACATTACAACACATTTGCCTATAAAAGATTTGAACCAAATGTTTGGTGAGTGTTGTGAAAAATATTTTTTCCAATTATAAATGTTAATATTATTAATATTCTTCAATATAATCTCGTTCTGTGACCATACACTTGCATGTTACCAATGAAAACATTTTTGGAAGTCTTCTTTTGTTAATGCTTTTACATAGTTCATGGCATTTGATTGGATTTCTCGAATTGACTCAGATTGTTTTCCTTTCATGTCTTCTGTTTTAATTTTCTGAATAGCCAAAAGTTGCATGGTCTTTTTTGTGATCAAAAATTTTTGTTGATCAGAAATTGCTAGGTGGTGAGGAACATGTGATGTAGTGCATTATCGTGGTGAGGGAGCCAGCCATTTCACCATTTTTTGAGTTGTTTTCTGTAGATTTTTCTCTCAATCATTTTAAAACTTCTTGGTAGTAGGCTGCATTATCAGCCTGGCCCTTCACATGATTTTGACTGACATGCCATTTTGGCTTTGGTGATAATATTGTTTACTATGGGGAGTTTTGAACTTTGGTCTCTGGGTCATATATATACACCCAAGACTCAATGTTTGTTAAAATGCAGAATCTGGCACAGCTTTTCTCCAACAACTCAATGAAATGAGGTGAATTGGAATGAGGACTTAATGAAATCTTGAGCAAGAAGGCATGGAACAAACTTGCCACTCATCCACTTGCCTTATACTCATTCCTCAGTTAGAGTGGCCTGAGCTGAACCAAATGAAAGAGATGTCTCAGTAATTTATTGAATGCCCAATTGTTGATCAGATTGATTGATGGTGCAGACACCATTGATGTTTTGATTGTTTCGGGTTGTTGATGGTGAATGCTTATTTGTTCATCTAAAAATGTTAAATTTCCCTTGCAGTACCTTGGAAACCATCTGAAACTGTTTTCTTCATTACAGCATCATTTCTGTTTACTAGTTTACAACAAAATTTAATATTTGTGTGTTATTTAGTTTCATCATTTTGAGTACATGTGACAAATGGGGAAAATGTATAATTAACCACTCTTTTACCACGTGAAGTTTTTAATATATATTTTATTAAGCATAGCCTAAACTAATATATATACAATAGTGTGACGTTTCGGGTACCTTGATGATCTTGTTAAAAAAATTATGATTGTAATTTAGAACTGCTCAATGTAAATCTAATTAGTAACCTTCACCTTTTAATTTTATCTCTATTCCCAAACAGCACGGTCTGATGATGGGTATTGGCAAGATACCTGAAATGTCACACTATTGTATATATTAGTTTAGGCTATGCTTAATAAAATATATATTAAAAACTCCACGTGGTAAAAGAGTGGTTAATTATACATATTAATAATTCTTAATGGATAACAACCACGTAACGTCCTTCCCCAACTATATTAGAAATGGGGGAAAAAATTGTTCACTCAAAGCAATTTTCCACTAGAACTGGTGCATAACAAGTAAAAATTTGCCATCTGTGTACATGCTCAAAGATTTATCATCATGCCCACTCACAAGTTTTTAGCTGTTCAAAAATTATATATTGACTAAACCTTGCTTTTGGTTTTTGATTGAAACTTGTGTAATATCTTCTATAAGTACTATGATATCCAACCAAAAGATGTTGCTTCCTGTGCAGCTGCTGATTAAGATCCATTCTTTAAAATAGATGTTTGTGCTAATATTTCAGTGCTTATCATAGATTTAAGCTTGTGTTATGTCCTTTGCTGATTATATTAGACATGATAATTTTGTTTTTTTATCTCAAGGGAATTGGATCATGCTATTCTCAGACGCCTGGAAAAAAGAATTTTAGTATCCCTTCCCAGCTTAGAAGAAAGAGTTGCCATGTTTCAGCAGTTTCTTCCACCCAAGTTGGAGAAACAAGATCAACTCCAGCTGTACTGTGATTTGGATTATAATCAGCTTGCTAAGGTAAATTTATTCTGTGCCTGAAAATTTTTCTTTCTCTCAGTCCAATTAGAAGATTATGGAATCTTCAGTTTCAGTTAATTGTTTACAGTCTAATTGTTCTTGTTATCCTCTGTTTTCTTTACCTGCATTTTACACTGAATAGAGTGCAAAATGGTTATTACTTGAAGATTGTAAACTAGATATTTTCAGTAGGAAAGCTTAATGGTTAATATAAATATGACACTTCACTGCTTTATTAAACATTTTTAAGATGAAAACACGGTTTCTATATACAGAGATCCTTTATGTGTATCTATTTTTGTTAATAGAACAAATATATGTGATCTGTGAATAAAACTAAAATACATACCCAGTGACTAAATATCGACTAAATGTCTAAAAGGCCTTCACCTATGCTACTCCCCAAATTCTGAACTCTTTCCTGGGGAGGAGGCGATCTACTTAATAGTTGTACTTATTAACAAACTGAACCACCTGAAACCATTATAAGTTGCAGGATTACAAAGAGATCTAATGAACCACAAACCTGTCCTGCTTAAAATTGATTGATTTTTATAAAAAAAAAAAAAAAAAAAACCAAGAGACTACAAATCATGATATACAGCTACCTGTGAAATGGCATGTTTTTAGAAATAAACTAAAAATATTGAAGTTTTTGATTTATTTCTAAGCACAAGTACATTGAATACATTCAAAATACGTACAGTTTTTGGTATATTTCTGAGTTTCTGATATAGTTGTTGAAGACTATATATTTTGAGCTTAAATTAGTATTTAATGGTTTTTTTCCCCCTTCCTGGAAACGTGGATTGTTCAAATGTGTAATGTCATTACCACTGAATCCTTACACTATCCCAAGGTCATAGCCACTTACCCCCTCCCTCATTTTATGTACCTCCTTGCACAAAATATAAAGAAACTTTTTTAATGAATTAATTCACTTTAAAATATATTACAAGGAAATGTCTCAGTGATGTTAAGAACTCTGTATTCTAAAATGGTAATTAGCAAAATAGCAGAAAATTTATTTTTTCCTGATAAAAAATATAAAACAAATGATTTTATTTAAATTACCAATAAAATAAAAAACCCTTAGGGAATACTTTTTTCTTTTTAATGTACTTTTCTGAGGAAATCTACCCTTTCTAAACCAGTTTAGAAAAGGTAGTTGGCCAGTTGAGAAATAATATACCCCAGCTTAAAAGGCTTTATTTAAAATTACTTAATGACAAACAGAGAAGAACACATATTATGATTTATTTCTGGTAATATGCATTTATAATCTCAGAATGAATTGTCACTGAAAATGAATTAGATAAATTAAATAGTAGTTCCTTATGTAAATTCCAGGATCACCTATTGCAAATTCAGGCACCATAAAAAAAAATTCTTTCTAAGGCGAGTTTCAATATGCTACTAAATTATAATTCTAATGCAACAAAAAAATTTTTTGTAGCAACAAAAGAATAACACTGCTACCATCATCGCCATTAAATATTTAGTAGCATGTTGACACTCACCTTAAGTTCGAGTGATTGGTTGGTTGGTTTTTGGTTTTTTAATGGTGCAAAAATGACAAGGCTATATTGCACCATGACAGAAAGTTTGAGTGATGTGAACTATGAAAATACTGGAAAAAATTAGCTTCAACTAAAATTAATGAAACAGTAGGTAATTTGTAAATTTTTTTTGATATGGCAATACAATTTCTAATGAAATGTACTTTTAAAAATTTATTATGGACCATGAGAGCGTTTATGCATAACTGCAGTAAAAAATTTGTTGTTCATTATTTTACATCAGTCGACTGAAAAACAGTAGAAAAATTTCAAAATGCTGCTAATTATGGATGCAATTTTAAAAAGAAATGTAATATTTTTCTTCAGAGGCAGGAGAGAGGGAGAGAAGGGGGGAGAAGATGATCAACATCTCTATCCCAAAATAAATTTTATCCATCAAAGAAAGGGCCATCACGCTATTTGAATAGTTCCAATTTAAACAATCCACATATCTGGCCAACTATTTTTAAAACTAAGAGAGAGAGAGAGAGAGAGATGTTTTGTTGCTATAAAACAGTAGAGAAAATCTATTTATCTAAATTATAATTCTAATGCAACAAAACAAAGCAGTAGCAATATTAAGAATGTTTTCAGAAGTAAAAAGATTTTTCTTCTAATTTGCTCCTCTTTGATTTTTCTGGTACATGCTAGAGAATACTATGTAGGAAAAACTTGAAACATGTCCATGAAAATACAGATGTTAAATGATTATTTTTTTAATATAGATTTTATTAATATAAATTCAAAAATTTATGAAATTTTTTTTCTATTTTAGTCAACAGAGGGTTATTCAGGTGCTGATATCAAGTTAGTTTGTAAAGAAGCAAGAATGAATAGTTTGAGGAAAGTCTTTGATATCCTGGATCAGCCAAGTACAGGTGGGTTTAGGAAAAAGGGAAGATTGAAATTTATGTGATGCATTTATTGCTAGGCATGTTGCTGTTATGATCAAAATCTCAAGAGCTGCAGATATAGATATACAAATAAATTTTATTGCCTTTAAATATTTTTGAAAAATAAGCATTACAATTGATTAATTGCCCCTATAGATGAATTTTCTTATAAACTGGCAACAATGATTAAATTGATAATAGAAATTAAAAAGTAACTGTTTAGACATACTTATTTAGAAAACTATTTTTATATCTATGGGGCAATCCACCATTATTTCAGGTGGAATGAGAATAATGAAGCATTTGAGGACAAAGTCCCATCACACCTGAAGTAATGCTTTGGATTGCACCATGGATATTAAAATATTCATGGAACAACTATCCTTATGAAGAGGGTTATTAAAAAAGTCTGCCACTGTTCATGTTGGCTTCTGCTTACTTGCTTCTTCAGTTGGATGGCATGTTTTGTATCTGGAAAACATATGGTCAACTTTGAACTCTGGTTATAATCTGTATAATGGGAAGGTTTTAACGTGATAGTGGGTCACCTGACAGTTGCCACTTGAAAATAATGTTCACATGTTAACCACTAATCAATGATTAAAAATCTGAAATTTTTTCTGCTTTTCTAAATATTTCAAACTTTTATTGCAGTAGTTATTCTGAAGTAATTTTTTTATGGTTTTCATAGAGAAATTGCGATGAAAACCTGTCAGGTGACCCACAACAATATTTGCAACTACTTGGCTTTATTTTCTTTAAGCATTTGTACCAGATAAGTGCTGATGTTGCATTTGTTCTAGTTTCAGGTTACTTATTTTTCTTCGCAACACAAAACATGATATTCTCTGAAGATACAAGGGGTGATCATTTAATTCACATACTGGTGCAAGATTTTATCTTAATTGTTATCATCTGATGCTTCTATGGATTTCTCCTTCTTGAAATACTCTCCCTTGAACTTTACACACTTTCTCCACTGTCTTACCCTTGCATTAAATGCTTCTTGCAAGCCATTTTTCAAAAGACTGCAAAGTCCTTCCATTGTGGAAGCACTTTGCAGTCTTTTGAAAAATGGCCCTGTGAGCATCGCTGTTGGATGTGAAATGCTTGCCTTTCAGAGCTTTCTTTAGATATGGAAACAGGAAGAAATCACACTGGGCTAAGTCCAGTGAATAAGGGGGGGATATGGCAGAACCTCGGCTCCTATGGCAGTGATCACTCACTGCACAGTATTAGCTGTATGAGGAAAACACCAGAAAGTTCTTGACATTTTTCATGAATAGCATGGCAAATTTTGACTCGGAGAACTTCAGAGCATGCTTCCTTATTAATAGTTGTTCCACAATTCACAAAATGTGTAACAAGAATGCTTTTATGTTAACAAATCAGTTGTTTGCCAGCCGAACTAGAACCTTGAAATTTCGTAGGTTTTCGCAAATCAGAGTGCTTACACTCACTTGACTGTTGTTTTGTCTCTGGATCACAGTGAAAAATCCAAGTTTCATCACAAGTCACTATTCAATTTAAGAAGTTTTGACCTTGTGTTTCAAAACGATCAAGTGTTTCTTTGCACAAATCTTTACTCTTTGCTATTTTTGTTCTGGAGACAAATTGCATGGAATCCAGTGGGCACAGATTTGCAACATTTTCAGGTGATCTTTCACAATATTGTGAGCACTGCCATATGAAATGGACATTCTAACAGCTACTTCATGAAGTGTAATTTGCCCATCTTCATCCAAGATTTCATATGGCTTTTGCAATTTTCTGAGGAATCAACTGGAACAGACTCATGGCCTTCACTGAATTGCTTGTGTCATTTAAATATGGCCTTCCTACCAAGACATTCTTTAACTGTTTCCAACATATTTAAGCCCTGTCTGACACAATAACAAATCACATATCACTGTTCAATCTGTATGTCCGACATGATACTTGCTTCAAAACGATTGTCAGTGACACATGGCTAAAAAACTCTCTTCATGCAACACTAGCTCAAGAAATACTGTCATGCACACACAGTCTACTCAGTAGCGATCAGGGAGAGCATCTCTAGAGGCAGTTATGGAAAGTTTGCATGGTAAACAAAAAATCTTGCACCAGTCCGTGAATTAAATGATCTTGTAGATGCTTCTATCTGGGAAGCAACATGCATAATTTCAAATTATGCATGCTGTAAAGCAGCAATTTCGAAACTGGGAGGCACAGACTAGTGCAAAAGGAGGTGCAAAAAGTTTAACAGAAATGTAATCTTCATAACATAACATATATAAATAAAAAATATATACATATAAATAAACTTTCATAACATAACATTAAATTTTATAATCTATTTTTTAAAGCATTTACCACCACCTATCTCACTCTAACTTCGATATAAACATGAGATAAACATTTATTTGGGAAAAAAATATTATATTTTGCTGAAATGGATTGATGAATTATGATTGATATGATGTAATGTAATATATATAATTTTGTGCATACTATGTATGACATATATAGGTAGATTTCATAGAAGCATTAGCTGCATGGTTGAAAATATGGTTTCAGTGGTGTGCGGTTGTGTTTTTTATTGTTTTTGGCATGTTTACTTACTGATAATAATCGTTAGTAATTTAGAAGTTGTAGTTCTAAATTACCAATGTAATTTAGAACTGCAGATGCTTATTATTTCATGTAGTATTAATAATTATTGTATTAACTTATTAAAAATAAGAAATTGCACAATTATAGATGCTTTACTTCAAGGGAGACACCGGGAAAATTTTACGGGTCAAGGGAGGCGTGGGCTCAGAAAGTTTGAGAACCGCTGCTGTAAATCATGCCAAATGAAAAAATTTTGAAATCAACCCGAAAATGGAAGTACTGTGAATATATACAGTGATAATGTATTATAAAATGATACTGTACTATGAAATAATTTTGAAATTAATCTGAAAATGGAAATACAGTGAATATATACAATGATAATATATTATAAAATGATACTGTACTATTAAAAAAAAATTTAATATTTTATTTTACTGAAATACTTGTCATATAGTGGCACTGGAAACTAAATAACTTATTCAAGTTGTGAATGAAGGCTTCTCACATACCATTGCTAGAGGTTCAAGGCTAGTGGAAGGTGATGGTAAGGAAAATCGTAACTCCTTGGCATTGAAAATATTTTATGTGATGGTAAATACCCATCACACTAAGGCATTTATAATACTGGACCCTGCACAAACAAAAAGCCTGATTTAGTGAATGCTGTGTCAGCATTCACTAAATCAGAAGTCCATTAAAAGCAAGAGTTTCCTTTTTTTATATATGCCTTTTCCTTTTTCAGCCCGGTGGACATGGGTGGCCAGTGCAATTGAGTCAGTTTGGTTTGACATAAGCACTGGAAAATCAAAAACGAGGATAAGAGAGGGAGCCAGTAAATCAGAATATCATATAATGGCTGGCGCACTATGGCCATAGATGCCGATGTGCTTAATAAATTCCCAAACAAACAAACAATCACATAATAGCAGAGTTTAACTTTCCAGATATTGACTAGAAATTGTAAGTTGCTCACTCACGTATTAGCAAGTCTTTTGGGGATTTATTGGATGACTGTTTTCTACAGCAGCATGTTAGAGACACAACAAAAGAGAGCAATATTCTTGATCTGATTATCAGCAGTGATTATTCATGCATTAAGAAGCTGCATATAAAATAACCACTAGGTGACAGTGATTGCAGAGTATTGATGTGGGATTTACTTAAAGATGCAACTACTACCAAGGGTAAAGAGAAGGGGTTTTTGCTTTCATAAAAGTGACTACAATGAGCTCAGCTGATGAAGTTACCAACAGGAAATTCTAAATGGATGCATTCAGAGATGTTATTGTAGAAGCAACTAGGCTTTTTATACCAACTAAGAGATACAGTTCAAGGTACAGACTTAAATGGATGTCTGATGATCTCATGAGGCTTGTAGCAGAAAAGGAAAATGCATGGGACGCAAATAAATTATCAGGTACTACAGATGCCTACAGCTGATAAAAATCTAGTCTGCAATCAGGTCACAGAGGAAGTTAGGCAACCTAAGGTAGATTACAAAAGTCTGTAAACAGTAGAAGGAAGGGGTTGAATCACATTGGTCCATAAATATGAATGGATTAACAATTGATGATCCTGCTTAGGTTGCAGACAAACTAAATGGGTATTTTGCATCTATATTCACACATGAGCAATTTCTTAGGGATGAGGATGTCAGAAGTGAGTAAAATTCTGGCAGGGAATTGAATGATTTTGTGATAACTAAGAGGAATGCAGAGGAGAAATTGTTGAAGATAAATGTAAAAAGGCACTTGGAATGGATGGGATCTATTGAATTACAATAAAGGAGGCAGTAAAAGAGGTAAGCAAACTTTTATCAATGATTAGGAAAGCATCCCTGAATTCAGCAGAGGTCCCTATGGAATGGAAATGTGTAAATGTATCCACAATTCACAAAGTGGGATCAAAGGGAGACATGAGTAATCACAGACCTGTTAGCTTGACTTCTGTTCCAGGGTAAATAATGTAGTCACTGGTTATTATTAATATTATTATTATTAGTAGTGGTGGTGGTGGCAGCATATCACGCAAGAAAGCAATTTTGTAAAGCATCAGCAAATAAAAAAAAAAAAACTCCCACAAAATACCTGCCCATCCCCTTCAATAATTTGTTTAGTTTCCTTGAATTTATTCAAACTACCAACTTCCACAACAACAACAACAAGCTTATTTGAACAACCAATGACCCACTGGCTGAAGACAAACCTCTGCACATCTATCCTACAATCATCCTTCCTCAATTTGAATTTATGCCCTCTCATGTGTAGTCTGAGCAGGAGGAAGAATGCCATCAGCATTGAGCTAGCTCAATCAATTAAACACTTCAATCAGCTCACCTTGCAGGTGTCTAGTCTATAGATGCTTCAATCAGAACTGAAGTCTTCCTTGGTAAGGCTAACATTTCATTCCCTTCGCCAATCTCATTGCCCTTCTCTACACCCCGAGCAGATAGCTATCAACTTCCACAACAACAGATGGAAGTTTGTTCCAGCAATCAACTAACTGCTGGCTAAAGGCAAATTTCCACACATACTATTCTACAACTATCTTTCCTCAATTTGAATTTATTCCCCCTCACCCCCTCAGATTCATAATCAGAGCAAGAGGAAGAATCCCATCAGCATTGAGCCTGCTCAAACCATTCAAGGCCTTATACACCTCAATCAGGTTACCTGGCAAGTGCCTAGCCGCCAGACACTGCAATTTGCAGAACTTAAGCCTTTCTTGGTAAGAGGCCCCCTTTGTTCCCCTCACCAATCTTGTTGCCCTTCTCTGTACTCATTCTAGCAACTCTGCATCTTTCCAAAAATGAGGCCTCCAGACATGTATGCAGTACTCAAGGCATGGCCTGACCATTGCCTTATACAAAGGGATAATCACCTCCTTTTTCCTACTAGCAAACTTCCTGTATATCAACAACAAGACCTCATGACTTGCTCTTGCAGCCTGTCTGTACTGCTCAGAAAACTTCATATCTGATATCTGACTGCACAATTACCCCCAGGTCTTTTTCATTCTCTACCACCCTGAGTGTAGTACCACACAGTTGGTACGTTTCTCTGGGGTTACTGCTATCCATATGCATTACTCTGCATTTGTCAATGTTAAACTTCAGTTGCCACTTCTCAGCCCATCTGCCCAACCTTTCTAGATCCTGTAAGGACAGTATGCTACTGTCATTAACAATTCTACCAACCTTTGTATTGTCTGCAAACTTTGACATTAAGCCTGATATATGTTCATCAATATCATTGATAAATATACAAAACAACAATGGGCCCAACACTGAACCCTGGGGGATTCCATTAATAACATTAGTCCATGAAGAGCAGTGTCCATTGATTACCACTCTCTGTCTTCTCTCACTCAACCACCCTTTTATCCATTGTAGCAACTTGCCCTTAATGCTGTACTGCTCCAATTTGTAACGTAGACTTCCATGTGCAACAGTATCAAAAGCTTTCCTGAAATCCAAGTTTATGATATCAAAATTATTTTTTGCATTCAGTTCCTTTATGACCACATCTTAGTATCCAATGAAATTGGTGAGACAAGACTTCCCCTTAACAAACCCATGCTGTGTCTGAATTATTACTGCAGTTTGACATATTACTGCAGTCTTGTCTAGATGATTCTGCATCACTTCCTTAACGAGTGACTCCATTATTTTCCCCAGAACAGAATTTAAACTAACCGGTCTGTAATTACTCAAGTCACTCTTTGATTCCCCTTTGTGAATTGGGGATACATTTGCATGTGGACCTCCCCTGAGTCCTAGGTTGCCCTCATAATCATGACTAAGGGCCTGCTTTCTCCCTCCTTTAATATAACTGGATAGATCCCATCCACCCCAGGTGCCTTATGTTTAACTTCAACAATTTCTCCTCCACTTTGCTCTCAGTTATTACAAAATCATTTGGCTCTCTATGAGAGTTTGATAAGCTTCTATCCTCCACTTCCTATCTGCTGAGGGCAGACAACGTCCTGTGTGTAGAAATTGTGACACCATTTTAACAGTCTGTCATATTTTAATTGAATGTCCATCTTTTTATAATGACTGTCATTTATGTTTTAGGCATCTGTCTGAACCTTATACACTCAGACAGATTTTATCAAACAATGACAACGTGTCAGCTATAGTTAAGTTTTTACAACTTATTAATCTAAATAACTCTATCTAGAATGTTTTTATCATTTTATGCTTTATTAACTTTTTACATCGTATACCCTTTCACAATAATCTACAAACAATTATAATATTATAGTTTTATATTTTACATCTTTTTGACTTGGCGCATTATAGCCTTAGATGCTAATGCGCCATAAAATCCTAAAACAAACAAAAAAAAACAAACAAAAATCCTCGACTTCCCTACAGAATTCATCATGTGTAAATGTTGATGCAAAATACTCATTCAGTTTGTCAGCTATCCGAGCAGGATCATCAACAGTCAAACCATCGATATCAAGTGGACCAATCTGATTCATCCCCTTCCTTCTAGAGTTTATAAAAGTAAAGAAGTCTTTGCTGTTTTACTTTGCATCCTTTGCCAAAGATTTCTCATAATCTGCCTTGGCTTGCCTAATGTCCTTTGTAACTTGATTTCAGACTAGCTTATATCTACCAAAGGCTTCTGCGTTGCTTGATAATATATATGCATCCCATGCATTTTTCTTCTCTACCATGAGTCTCATTAATTCATCTGACATCCATTTAGGCCTAAACCTTGAACAGTATTTCTTAGTTGGTTTGAAAAGCCTAGTAGCTTCCAAGATTAATTCCTTGAATGCTTCCCATTTAGAATTTGCTGTTGTTAACATCATCAGTTGGTCTCACTGTATAGAATTTAAAAACTGTCTGAGACCACTGTAATCATCTTTACGAAAGAAAGAACCCTTTCCTTTATCTCTGATGGTAGTGACAGTTAGGTCATTAATTAACCTAATTGCACTCTTCTGAATGGAGCTATAAGCATGATAGAGAGGTTGTGGGGGGAACCACAATTAATGTGGGAACAGTATTCCATGGTAGGGCAGATTTGAGACGTGTACAGAGTAAGTAGCTGTTTAGAAGAAAAATAATTCTGAGAGTGAAAGAGAAAATCTAGTTTTTTAGATAATGCAGAGGAAGCAATATTTGTGATGTACTTATGTCAAGAGAGATTAGACATCTGCATAATCCCAAATACAAATATGTGATCTTGTCTAAAAATCTGAGTGTCATTGAAGATAAGCACAGGAGCAGAAGAATCCTTTTTGTGAGATATAAGACAGAGTTTAATGTAGATAGAGTCTATATAAGACTGAGTTTTAGAAGAATTGAAATTACCTAAGTTATCTTTGCTCCACTGGAGAATTACCTGATTGTAGATCAGCATTTAAGGAATTGGTGATGGAGGATATTTAAGAAGTTGAAGCTGTTTCTGCAGGGAAAGATTTCTTGAACTGGAAGGTGGAATGCAATGGGCTATCATAAGCAAAACTGTGAATAGGATTTCCAGTCAATGGAGAAGGTCATTAATATACAAAAGGGACAAGCGTTTGTGAAAGAACTGAACTTTGGGGAACACCAGCATTAGTGGAGAAGTTGAAAGACAGAGAGCCATCTACCTCACTCACACTGAGCAATCAGAGAGAAAACTGGATGGATACTCAATTACCAAAAACAAAAAACGGTTCAGAAATCCATAAGATGGAAGCTTATTCAGAGGACCTTCATGTCAAACATGATCAAAAGTCTTGGAAATGTCAAGAGTAACTACTTGCATTTCACCAAATCTTTTCATTATTTCAAGGTAGTTTTGGAGTTGGCAGTTGATTTCTCCATTACTTTAGAAAGAGTAAAAGCATGTACAGTAGGATGATAATTGGATGAGATGGATTTCTCATCCTTTTTAGGAACTGGGCGGATATGAGCAAATTTCCAAGCAGAAGTAAAAACACCAGTGGAATTAGAAAGTTTAAACAGCTGACACTGAACAGGAGTAAGTAAGCCCAGGAACACAGGTTTTGATAACAAGTTGAGACATATCATCAGGTCTGGAGCTTTTGTGGCGTCAACAGTGTACAAACTTCTTTTGACATCCTTTTGATATAAGACCCCAGGAGGGATTGAATGGAGTGTATTGAGAATGGTAGGAGATGGTTTACAAAGATTGTCAGTACAAGAGTTAGAAGAAGAGTCGGATGCAAGCAGGTCAGCTTTATCATAAGTGAGATGGAAATAAAACCATCAAATTTTACCAGAGGTGGGAGTATAGATGGGAAAAAGTCTCACCAAATAGCTTTGGAAAGACACCAGAATGCTTGCTTGCCATTTGGACAAGAATCATATTTTTCACTCATAGCCTGTTCAAAATTTAGCTTTGACCGATTAATAATTGCTTTACAATTGTTGCACGCTTTTGTGTAGGCAGTAAATGAACTTGTAGATTTGGATGCAAGCCAATTGCAATATGCAACATTCATATCATGAACAGCCTTAGCACATTTATTGGAAAACCAAGGTTTAGATAAAGGACGAGATGTTAAGGTGGAGTGTTGAATAAAGGATTTCCCTGGAAGAATAATTTCACTGACATGATCTGGGCAAACATCGACATCAGAAGGGTGCCTCCGTAGCCAGGTGGGAAGAAGCAGCAGTGCGTAGCACACACTTCTTGATTAGACTGGGGTTCGAGCCCATCACCACCAAATATGGAGGATGCGGAAAGGTCAGGGAATGACCACCGCATATTCCCGGAGCAAATATGGCCTTAGTTGCTAATGCTCCTAAAAACCAAATAACAAACAAATGACATCAGAAGATTTAAGTAATCCAACCAAGGAAAAGAAGAATAGAAATCTCACAGATCATCCCATTTTGCATTCTTGTATACCAAACAACACGAGGCTGAGAATGCCCACAAGAGAAAGGCTCCATTGGAGAAGAGACCATCATCAAGTTGTGATCTGAGGTGCCTAGTTGGTCAATTTCCTTGACCAAGTACTTGGAAGGGTTGTTTATGAGAAATAGATCAAGTGATGGCTGTGTGATTAGGATTGTTTGGTATTGTGATAGGTATATGAATGATCTGTGCAAAGTCATTGGTAATTACAAAAGCCTCAGCATCTTGACTGGCGCTTCCGTAGCCAGGTGGGAAGGAGCAGTAGTGCGTAGCACGTGCTTCTTGATTAGACCGGGGTTCGAGCCCGTCACCACCAAATACGGAGGATGCGGAAAGGTCAGGGAATGACCACCGCATATCCCGGAGCAATATGGCCTTAGTTGCTAATGCTCCTAAAAACCAAACAACAAACAACAACAGCATCTTGACCAGTTCATCAGGACTAGCTGGACCTGTGTGACTAGAAACAGAAGCCAGCTGGAGTTGTGAACATTAAAATTACCAAGGAAAACTACCTCACTATTAGGAAAGTTGGACTGGAGGAAAGTCAAGTTTCAGAGAGAGGAAGTCAAATGGTTTCAAGTGACTAGTGAAATTGGGGGTTCAATAGAGTTAACAAATGAATTTGACAGAATGGGGTTGAGAGAATTTAAGCCAGAGAAAATCGAAAAGAAGAGATTCCAAAATACTAAGTCTCTGAAAGGGAATATCAAAGGAAACACATTGCAAGTATCATCTTTGAAATGAAAGGAATCATACTGCAAATAATTACAACTGAGGTGTGCAGTGGTTGAATCAACCAATAATTGGGATTCTGTCAGAAAAAGTAAGTGGGATTTGGCAAATTGTAAGTAGAAATGGACATTGTTCAGGTTGGAACTGAGACCATATATATTTGTGAAATGCACTATGAAATGTTTGAGAGGGTTAGATATTTTCACAGATAAGTTTGTTCTGTTAATTTGAATAATCATGATATATTCATTAGTAAAGAAAAGGTGGGGGACATGTTGTATGAAGCAATTAAATTTTTTGCATATGGCTTACACACAGTAAGAATATACCCAACTCCTTGATATAACATGGCTTCAGCGGTGTACCCTGCATACACTACTTGGACTCCCTCCAGTCACCATCTGGCAGAGTAGAGGGAGCAAGATTATACACTAGCTGATCTGGATGCTTCCTAGTGAGTTATCGATAGGTTCAGTCCAGTGGCCTATCTAGTGGCTGGCCTGCGAACACCATTTTGGAGCTGTACCCTCAAAATGTAATGGATTGGATCTTGCCATGTTTCTCATCTTAACCTCAAAAGACATCAATCAATCATACTGCATGATAGAAGAGATGAGGGTTACCAGAGCTTTGCTCTGGAGATTGAATGTCAGTTTCACCACTTAAAGCCATCAGTGAAGTGGTGGCATTGCACTAGCTGATGAGGGTCAACTACCACCTAGTATTGCCTGTTAACTCAGAGGGGCTGCATTCCTCTTTTTGGTGTGGATACTACCTTGGCCCCTGCTTATGGTGGTTCACACCAGGGTGGTCACCTCCACTATAGTAGTTGTATTTTGGGGCTTGTATAAGGGGGTTATGCCCAGGTTACTGATAATCCCACCATTGTGAAATTGCAAGCAGAAATTTTGGTTGCCTCAGAACAACCGGACTTCTCTGAAATTCAGTTCACTTGACTCAAGTGTTTTAGACTCCACATAGATAGCCCTAGCTTGTCACACATGAGATGTGACAAGTCTCAAAGACCAAATGCTTAAGGCAGTGCTTCCCAAACCTGGGTAAATTACCCAAAATTGGGCAAAATGGTTTTTCTTTGGGTGACGACACACCTCAGAATACACATTCAAATTTACCATAAAAGTGTAGAAGAAGTACTCTGAAGAAAGTGATCAGTCAGTGTGCACTGATACTCTAAAAGAGCCTAACAAGTATTTATTTGCTATTTAATAAATACGCCATACGCTTGTTATTAGATTCATTCATTTTTGCTGCGCTTGCATGCACGTGGAGAATTGACAAAATATGTCTACGCATACTGCCCCCCTAAACTAAAGTGAGTGAGTGAGTCTAGTCTAAACTTTAGGTGCAGTGTGTTGCTAGCTGTGACAGTGCGAGGTATGTATTGTACTGGCTGTGTTTATAAATCATATCGTACCATTTGGAAAAGGTAATCTTCCTCATATTATTTTTAATTTACAGCAGGCCCCCGTTATAACGCGGTTCGCTTTACGCTGATTCGCTATAACGCTGTTCTTATATTATAACCCATATCTGACTATAACGCTGTCACAGATCACTATAACGCTCTTTTACAGATTACATTTTTGACATATTTAACGAAATCGTTTCATTTGATGGAGTCGATAGCTTGAAAATGAATAGCAAAACAGCATTAAAACGTTTCCCACGCCGACTTGAGCAATTTTCCCACGCTCAGTGAAATTTTCTCTCACGCTAATTTAAGTACAGTCACTTGTTACGTAGTTCCGAGATCAACATTTTAAAAAATGATCAAATATATTGCTTGTAATATTTGCGTTATATGCATTTATCCGAAGTCTAGTTAGTCATCACTCAGTACAGTATTAGACATCGTGCGTAACGGACAGTTTACTTGAACATTATATCATAATTAATTCAACCAACGCAGTTATATTTTCGAAGAGCTAATAATGACCGACAGGAATGAAAATGCAACAACGTCTGGGTGCAGTACGAAGACTATAAATGTAAGAAAAAGACTGAATTTGAAAATTAAATTAGACGTTTTGAAGCGAATCGATTCCGGTCAACGACAAGCGGATGTGTGCCATAATTTAGGACTCGCAAATTTAACCGTAAGAACAATTATGAAAAAATAAAGAATTAATTTTAGCAGCGGGAAAGATAGCTGTTCCACTGCAAGCAACTAGGACTAGACCGGCTATTAGGACTGAAATGGAAAGACTACTTTTTTTTGAAGATAATATTCCAATGCAGAATTCAGTTAAGTTAAATATTAAAAAAAGAGAGAAAGAGATTAGCCAATACGATGATCTGAAGAAAACTCGCCTAAAAAAAAAAATGTGGAACCATTTAAAACTGGTAGAATAGATTTAAAATCCCAGGAGAAGCTGCTAGTGCAGATTAAGGAGCCGAAACTTTCAAAAAAGAACTTGTTAAAATTATTGAAGAGGGGTATTATGTGTTATACTTCTCAACAAGTTTTTAACATAGATGAAGCAGGACTTTTGTGGAAACGAATGCCTAAAAGAAGTTTCATATTGAAAGAACAAAAAACATGCCAAGTTTCAAAGCGGCGAAGGATCGGTTGACTTTATTGTTGGGTGGTAACGCTGCGGGCCATTTAAAATTAATACCCCTTTTAGTTTATTTGGAAGAGGGCCAAAGTTCAACTCAAAATACACACATTTTTCATGATTAAATTCATCCATTAAATTAAATCAATTAAATTCATTATTTTAATTGGAATTCTGTTTACTTTTGAGACGCAAGTAGTTACCACATAATTATACGTACGTAATGCAGAATATTTTATATGTGCAAATATTTGAATATTAAATATTTTGACCGACATTTGTGCATCTTTTCATTACCGTTTATTATTGATTAGGAAATATCCTATGGCACCGACCGCAGCTCACAAATACATATGTTACCTTATGGGAAAGCGGTGCTCGCTTAGCGCAGATTCACTTAGCGCTCTGTTTTTCCGGAACGAATGATCAGCGTTAAGCGGGGGTCACCTGTATTTAAAATAATATAATATAACACAAATCCTAATAATATAGAATAATATAACACAAATCGTAATAATATAAAATAATATAACACAAATCCTAATTTTCATCTTTTTTCTTACCCAGAATGAGTGCTACCAAATGTCCTTATGTGCCAGACTTCATTGAGCTAGGTTTCACCTATATCGAAGACAAGGGAGTCGTGAAACCACAATGTGTCGTGTGCTCTGCCATTCTATACAATGAGTCATTGAAAAAGAGTAAGCTCCAAGATCATATGAAGCGGAAACATCCAACATTGTTGTCCAAGCCTCCATCATATTTTCAACGTTTAGAAGGGATTATAAAGATGCAGAAACTTACTAACAAGGATTCCAAAGCAATTAATCAAAAGGATGCGGCAAAAGCAAGCTTTGAAGTGTCCTTCCTGATTGTAAAATCAAAGATGCCACACACAATAGGGGAAATGCTCATCTGGCCAGCTGCTATTTGCATCAACGAAATAATGTGTGGGTCTGACCAAGCACAAAAAGTGGCAGCAGTACCATTGTCCAATAATACCGTTAATCACCAAATTGAAATCATTGCTGGAGGCATAAAGGCAGAACTTATTTGCCATATTATTTGGAGTGTTAAGTTTGCTATTCAACTGGACGAACCCACGGATGTCTCCAGTGACTTGCAGTTGATAAGTTATAAGTTTGAAACCATGATTGAACAAGATCATCTTTGCTGCAAGCCTTTGAAAATGACCTGTAAAGGAATTGACATATTCTACGCTATTCATGCATTTTTTAGCAAAGCAGATTTAACATGGGATTCCTGTGTGGGGATTAACAGTGATGGCACTCCCTCAATGTTGGGTTAGCATTCAGGCTTTATAGCTCATGCAAAGCAACACAATCCCGAAATTCTGTCAACACATTGTATGATTCACTGCCAAGCTCTGGCCATCAAAGGTCTTGTTCCTGAACTAGAGGAAGTCATGAAAAACGTCATTACCATAGTGAACTTAATCAAGGCAGGTGCTTTAAACACGAGACTCTTTAGAACCTTGTGTTCCGAAACTGATTCATTACATAAGAACCTTGTTTTCTACGTGGAGACCCGTTGACTCTCAAGAGGGGGAATGTTCTGAATCGCTTTTGGGAGCTGAGGACTGAAATTGAGATGTTTTTGGTTGAAAAGAAGCATGCTCTCATTGAAAGAATTTCTAACATGAAGTGGTTAGCTCAGCTGTTATTTAGTTGATATTTTCTCCAACATGAATGCACTTAATGTGCAATGTCAAGGAAAAAAGGAAAATAGGATTTCTGCAAGTGAAAAAATAAGTGTTTCAAGAAAAGCTCGAGTATCAACTAAAAAAGGCAGAGCAACATAAAATTGCATCCTTCCCCACTCTTTCTTTGTTCTTGGAGGATGCTGATGGGGTTTATTTCAGTGAAATCAAGGATGACGTGATCACCCACTTAACAAAACTATCTTTGCATTTCAAGGAATACTTTCCTGAACTAGAAAGGTCTATATATCAGTGGATGGTAAACCCATTTCTGTGTGACTTGACTGAAATCCCCGATTTTGCAGAGCAAATGATGGAGGTCAAGCAGTCAGTGCAAAATGTTATTTGAAGAAAAGGACCATTTGGAGTCTTTCTGGTTAACAATTCACGATGAATATCTTGTGGTAGCTGGAGAAGCTATGATGCAATTATTGCTGTTTCCAATCACCTACATGTGTGAAGTAGGATTTTTCACTCTTGCCTTCATAAAGAGCACAAAATGAAATTATTTGCTGAACCCTGAATACAAAGTGAGGTGTGCTCTGTCTCCAATTGCTCCCAATTTTGTGGAACTAGTAAATAAGAGGAACAGTGGCATTATACTCATTCGCTGGGACCTGGGTAATGAAATATTCATGGTGAATAATTACCAAATTTTTTGTGGCTGCTAAAATGTTTAGAGATGTTAAAAATAGAGACATTGCATCAAACATTGTTTGCTTCCTATTTTTACTGATCTCTCTTCACTTGTCATATGTGTTTTCTGTGCAGTTAGTGTTTTACCTACATTGGGTAAAAATGACTTTCTGATAAGGATTTTGGGTAATTAAAGAAAAAGTTTGGGAAGCATTGGCGTAAGACCTTTGAATGAATTGAGTAAGCTTAACGTTGATAGAATCCTTCCTCTTGACATGAAAATGTAAACTCCTGGAGCTGCTGCAAACGGACAAGTTTTCTTAGACATTTTATCATTTTTTTGATTAGCTAGTGTATTAATTTGTGTTTTACAAATAGATTAAATAGGCTTATTTTTTAAATTTAGCTGGTGATTTTGTAAGTTACAACTCGCTACTCATACCGCTATCAAAGTGGTGTTTTGGTGAGAATATCATGGCATAACCAGTAATGCAGAAGAATAGTAGGGATTTAATTGTAATAAATAAGTATTTTGAAGGTTTTAATCACTTTTTTTTTGGGCATATATCTTTAGTATTTAGTGAAGGATATGACGAATTTAACATTGTGATTGTTACGTTATAGTGCAGATTGATAGCGTATATCTCAAACTTGGTAGCTAAGGCATAACATACAACTATATAGCAGAATATGTATTACTGCATTAGCTTAGTATATTATTGTATAGTCTAATATAGTATAGTAAATTGATCAATAACAATTTTCATTGTTAATTAATTACATTGTATTTAAATGGAAAACATGCCCAGACTAGAGCAGCAAAGCAACATGCATAAAGCAGTCTTGTGAAATGTTTGCAGACCTTTCTGGAACAGGACATGATATAGCCAAGGAGGATGTCTTTGTGTGTTCTAGGTGCACAGAGTGTCAAGAAATTAGGTGCCAACTCAGCATTCTGATGGGCATCTATGAGAGTTTGAAGAGTAGGGTAGATGCCCTCGAAGGAATTGAAATAGGGGGCCCATCAAACTCTCAGCTGCCCAACTCAATACCAGAGCTTACTCTTATGCATCAGGTAACACAGCAGCAACCTTCAGGGCAGAATGCACTCGTCCCACAGGAGCTAGTTATTGTCAATGACTCTATCGTCAGGGAGATGGGAAATATATTGTGCAAAAAGGATATGTGGAACAGGACCAGGGTATGTCTGCCAGGGACAAAAGTTGATGATGTTCTAGAGCAGATATATTTTAAGAGCACAAAAGGTGATATTGTTGTACACGTTGGCACCAATAACCTTAAGAGTAAGAGATTTGCAATTTAATTAACAAGTACAGGTCAATGTTGAAAAAAAGTTGTGAGCTAGGGTTGAATTTGAAAGTGTCTGCAATTCTGCCAAGGCACAATAGGAGGGAGTATATGATGAGAGCCTTGTCAATCAATTCGGCCTTGGAGAGATTGTGTTTTCAGCATGATCTGTGCTTGCTAACAGGAGAGAGTGCTTCTACAGGTGCCGACCGGGCTAGCCGAGTGGGTAAAGTGCTTGCCCGGCAACCCAAAGGTCGTGGGTTCGATTCCCGCCTCGGGCTTGGATCAAAGTACTGCAAAAACCTTGGGAGGTGCAATATGGCCACAGAAGCCGATGCGCCAACAACTACCAAATCAAAAAAAATCAAATCACGCTTCTACAGGTATGGGATACACTTAATAGAAAGGTTGCAAGAATATTTGCTGATGCTATTAAGGTAGTGTTAGGTGGGTTGGAAAGCTGCTAGCTTGGGGGGAATCGCAGACTAGAAGATTAACAGTAGCCACAGGCAGAGGTGAAAGCGATTCTTGCACTGCTTCTATTGTAATGAGCAGCAGCCTAGAGAGCAAGTTGCTGGGGATTTCAGGAGCTGCTGAGTGTCATCATGGAACAAGTAATACATGGGCTGTGTTAGGATAACTAAGCGTAAGAATAGGTGTATGTATACTTGCATGTACACCAATGCTAGAAGTATAGTAAATAAATTTGATGAATTTGAAGTGTGATGATCAAGGCGTCAAAAGCAGATATTGTTGGGATATCAGAGATATGTTGTCACACAGATATAAGCAGTGCAGAATTGGAATTTGGGGAGTACAATGTGTACAGCAAGGATGCACAGGACAGGAAGGGAGGAGGGGTTATGCTGTTAGTTAAGAAACATAAAATCTAAGGAAGTGCATCCAGTTGACATGGGTGAACAGTGCAATGTTGAATCAGTTTGGTGTGACATAAACACTGGGAAAGGGAAAATGAAAGTAGGAATGTGTTATAGGCCTAATGACTCTGATGAGTACAACAAACAATTGTGCAGAGAAATAGCGGGCCAGTAAATCAGAATGTCTTGTAATGGGGATTTTTAACTTTCTAGATGTTGACTGGAACTTGTGGGTTGGTCACTCGCACACTAGAAAGACTTTTGTGGATTTATTGGAGGATTGTTTTCTACAGAAACATGTTCAAGGAGCAACCAGAGGGGGTAATACTCTTGATCTGATTATCATCAGTGATGACTCATGCATTAGAAATTTGCAGATAAAGAAACCACTATAATGAATTGTCGATGCAGCACTACTTATGTTGAGGAAGGCAGCAATTGCTGCCAAAAGCTTCAGTTTTATAGTAGTACGGTTTAACGATTTTAATCTATACTTTACAGTCAATTTTACTTATTTATTTTATTTTATTTGTAATTTTATTCAGTTTTATAGTAGTACGAGTTTAACGATTTTAATCTATACTTTACAGTTGATTTTACTTATTTATTTTATTTTATTTGTAATTTTATTCAGCTTTATAGTAGTACGAGTTTAACGATTTTAATCTATACTTTACAGTCGATTTTATTTATTTATTTTATTTTATTTGTATTTTAAGTTATAATTGGTCAGAGTTGGCGGCATCAATTATGGATAGATTTCCTGACCAGAGGCCTTTTAGTGAAAGAAACCACTAGTTGACAGTGATCACAGTCTACTGATGTGGGATTTACTTAAAGATCTAACTACCATCAAGGGTAAAGGGAAGAGTTTTTGGTTTTGTAAAGGTGACTACAGTGGTCTCAGGCAGTTTTTGAATTCTAAATGGGAAGCCTTCATGGAATTAATCTTGGAAGCTACTAGGCTTTTCATACCAACTAAGAAATACTGTTCAAGATTTAGGCCTAAATGGATGTCAGATGAACTAATGAGGCTTGTGGCAGAGAAGAAAAATGTGTGGGATGCATATAAATTAGCAGGTGACATAGAAGCCTATGGCAGATACAAGCTAGTCTGTAATCAAGTCACAAAGGCGGTTAGGCAAGCAAAGGCTCATTACGAGAAATCCTTGGCAAAGGTTGCAAAGAAAAACAACAAAGACTTCTTTACTTATGTAAACTCTAGAAGGAAGGGGAATCAGATTGGTCCACTTCATGTTGGTGGTTCGGCTGTTGATGATCCTGCTCAGATAGCTGACAAACTGAATGAGTATTCTGCATTTATATTCACACGTGAGGAATTCTGTAAGGAAGGAGAGGACAGAAGTTTAGTAAACTCTAACAGAGAGCTAAATGATTTTGTAATAATGGAGAGCAAAGTGGAGGAGAAATTGTTGAAGTTAACATAAGAAAGGCACCTGGGGCAGATGGAATCTATCCAGTTATATTGAAGGAGGCAGCGAGGGAAGTAAGCAAATCCTTAGCCATAATTATGACAGCATCCTTAGATTCAGGGGAGGTCCCCATGGACTGGAGATGTGCAAATGTATCCCCAATGCACAAAGCGGGTTCAAAGGGTGATGCAAATAATTATAGACCTGTTAGTTTAACTTCTGTTCAGGCGAAAATAATGGAGTCACTGGTTAAAGACGTGATGCAGGATCACCTAGACAAGACTGCAGTAATAGTTCAGACACCATGGGTTTGTTAAGGGGAAATCTTGTCTAACCAATTTGATTGGATACTATGATATGGTCACAAAGGAACTGGATGCAAAAAATAATTTTGATATCATATACTTGGATTTCAGGAAAGCCTTTGATACTGTTGCACATGGAAGACTGTTGTACAAATTGGAGAGGTATGGCATTAAGGACAAGTTGCTGCAATGGATAAAAAGATGGTTAAGTGGCAGACAGCAGAGAGTGGTAATAAATGGACACTGTTCTACGTGGACTAATGTTATTAGAGTCCCCCAGGGTTTGGAGCTGGGCCCATTGTTGTTTTGTGTATTTATCAATGATATCGATGAAGGTATATCAGGCTTAATGTCCAATTTTGCTGCAACAGGATCTAGAAAAGTTAGGGAGATGGGGTGAGAAGTGGCAATTGAAGTTTAATATTGACAAATGCAAAGTATTGAATATGGGTAGCAATAACCCAAGAGAAACATACCAACTGTGTGGTACTACACTCAGGGAGGTGGAGAATGAAAAAGACCTAGTGATAATTGTGCAGCCAGATCTGAAGTTCTCTCGGCAGTGCAGACAGAGCAGGTCATGGAGTTTTGTCAATGATATATAGGAATTTTGCTAGCAGAGACAAGGAGGTGATTATACCTTTGTATAAGGCAATGGTCAGGCCACACCTTGAGTACTGCATATAGGTCTGGAGGCCTCATTTTAGGAAGGATGTAGAGTTGCTAGAATGAGTACAGAGAAGGGCAACAAGATTGGTGAAAGGAACAAAGGGATTCTCTTACCAGGAGAGGCTTAAATTCTATAAGTTTCAGCATCTGGAGACTAGGCACCTGCAAGGTGATCTGATTGAGGTGTGCAAGGCCTTGAATGGTTTGCGAAGGCTCAATGCTGATGGGATACTTCCACTTGCTGAGATTAAGAACCTGAGGGAGCATAGATTCAAATTGAGGAAAGACAGTTGTAGAATAGATGTGCAGAAGGTTGCCTTTAGCCAGCATTAAGTTGATTGCTGGAACAGACTTCTATCTGTTGTTTTGGAAATTGATAGCTTAAATAAATTTAAGGCTGAACTAGACAAACATTTGGAGTGACTGGATGGGTGAAATAGGAAGGGTTTTTTTTTTTTTTTTGCTGATGCTCTATAAGCTTGCATCATATGCCTCAACTAATGCTAATATATTTAACTATATTGTATAGGGGTGGAAATGTGATAGAATGAGGAGTGTTTTCGTGACACATGTCAAGTTCCCCTGATACTGATGGATCAATGTACAAATCCCACAGTCCATCTCATCTCTCAGTGGTGTATCCTTTAATGCTCACAGTTTATCCATGTGGCAATGTTTACTTCCAGTAGGATAACTATGTTGGATAATCTATGACTTCTGGCCATGTCACAATGCTCAGATTATTTGGGAATGGTTGCAGAAGTACAAGGGTGTCTTTACCATACTTCATTGGCCTGCTCAATCTGCAGATCTCAACCCAGTTGAGCATTTAGGAGGCAAGGTAGAACAAGCTGTTCATGGAAGGAATCTACCAGCATGTAATTTTAGGCAAATGTGAGATGTACTTAAATGTGCAGGCCAGTATTTATTGGAATGCTTTTGATACTTCATGGAGTTCATGTCCTGATGACATAAGACTGTTCTTAGGGCTAAAGGAGGTGCTCCTTGCTATTAGATCAGTGTACTTAATAAACTGACTATTCAGCATATATGCACGTACTTTTGATAAATTGAGTTCATTGATCTGTACATTCGGTTTTGAAAGATAACTACCATTCTTGCATGGCAAGAAAATATTTTATTTCAGAACAAAAATTATACAGACGTTATGTGCCAAACTTTTCATGGAGTTTATGTACACTTCTTTGTTGACTCCTGTTTTTGCTGTTTCAGCTAATTGTTGATCCCAAAGTATGAGTCTTGGGAAACTTAAAATGAAAAGTAAATTGAACATACTTGCAACTTATTAATTTGAGAGGACTGCAGTCACTGAAGAAACAGAGAGAGACTCCATAAAGAAATTGATGTAATAGAATCAGTGTATTTTTTACTTTGAAATAAAAATAAAGTAAAATCTCATTACAATGAATACTGTTTCAATGAAAATTTCAGTATAACAAAAATATTTCTAATTCCTCCAAACCAACTTCCCTTATTATTATTGCTTTGTAAGTATTAAAATTTTTTTTTTTTTTTTTTTTTTTTTACGAAAACCCCAAACACGAGAGGTATTAGAACCTATAGTACTTAGTACCATGCTTGGGTTGGAGATTGAGAAGACGAAAGAAGATATTTGTTGACATTAGACTTGAAATTCTGTAGAATGTAATTTTCAGGAAATACTTCATGTATGAAGGAAGGTTGTTCCAGAAAATGGCACTTGAATGAATAAATGAGAAAGATGAAAAGTTGGTCCTGTGAGTTTCAAGTTGGACAGTAAATGGATGTTGGCTGGTGGTGGCATGTGTTTGGATTGTTTTGCAAGAGAGAGCGGAAATTATAGAAGCCAATTCAGAAGAACAGTGCCCATGGAAGTATCTGTAGAAAAGGCATATGCCAGAAACGTCTATGAGACAGCGAGTGGAGAGACTCTGTTAGAGAGGAGTCATTAATTAACCTAACTGCCTTCTTCTGAATGGAATCTGGAAGCCCGAGAGAGGTTTTGGGGGCACCACCCCAGATGTGGGAAAAATATTCCATGGTAGGGCGGATTTGCGATTTGTACAGTGTGAACAGCTGTTTGGAAAAAAAGTAATGCTGAGAGCGAAAGAGAAAACCAAGTTTTTTAGATGCAGAGGAAGCAATATTTGTAATGTGCTTGTGCCAAGACAGATTAGAAGTCAGGGTAATCCCCAAAAGAGATATATCATTTTGCCTAGAATTGGAGTGTCACTAAAGATAAGCATAGGAGCAGAAGAATCCTTTTTGTGAGATATAAGACAAGACTGAGTTTTAGAAGTTTTAAAATCAACTAAGTTGTCTTTGTCCCACTGGAGAATTACCTGGAGATCAGCATTTAAGGAATTGGTAGCAGATATTCGAGAAGTTGAAGCTGATTGAGCAGGGCAAAGTTTCTCAAAATGGAAAGTGGAATGCAATTTGCTATCATCAGCAAAACTACGGATAGGATTTCCAGTCAATGGAAGAAGGTCATTAATATACAAGAGGAAAAGAGTGGGGGAAAGAACTGAACCTTGTGGGACACCAGCATTAGTGGAGAAGTCAGAAGACAGAGAGCCATCTACCATCACCCTCAGTGAGCAATCAGAGAGAAAACTGGATGACCAAAACTGGATTACAAAAAACAGTTGGCAAACCATAAGTTGGAAGCTTGTTTAGAAGACCTTTATGCCAAACATGATCGAAAGCCATTGAGATGTCAAGAGCAACTGCTTGTGTTTCACAACTTTTCTGTTGAATTTGTCCATAAATGGGTAACATAAGCCAGAATATCACCAGTGGATCGACACTGACAGAATCCATACTAGCGATCGTTGATCGCTAGTATGGATTCTGTCAGTGGGGGCATAAATGCAATGGGACGATAATTGGATGGGAGGGATTTGTCATCCTTTTTAGGAACTGGCTGGATATGAGCAAATTTCCAAGCAAAAGAAAAACACCTTTGGAATACGAAAGTGAAAAAAGGTGGCAAAGGACAGCAGTACGTTCAGGAGCATAGGTTTTGAGAACAAGTGGAGAAATACCATCAGGACCTGGAGCTTTCTTAGCATCACGATTCGTCAAAATCCTTCTGACATCCTTTTGACGGAAGACCACAGGAGGCATTAAATAGAGCATGCTGGTAATGGTGGGAGGTGTTTTACAGAGATCGTAATACATGAGTTGGAAGAAAAATGGGATGCCAGCAGGTCAGCTTTAAGCTTGGGTGAAGTGACAATAGAACCAACTGGTTTTGATAGAGGCGGGAGCAGAGATGGGCAAAATTTGCGGCCAATAGCTTTGGCAAGAGACCAGAATGCTTGGCTACCATTATGGCAAAAAGCAAGTTTTCTACTCTTAGCCTGTTCAAAATCTAGTTTGTACTGATTAATAACTGCTTTAAAATTGTTGCGAGCTCTGGTGTAGGCAGAAAATGAAATGAAGAATTGGAAACAAGCCAATTACAATATGCATCATTCTTTTCTTTAATAGCCTTAGCACATTTATTGGAAAACCAAGGTTTAGATCAAGGACAAGATTTTAAGGTGGAGAGTGGAATAAAGGATTTCATTCCTGCAAGAATAATTTCACTGACACGAACTGAGCAAAAGTTGACATCAAGAGTTTTGAAACAGTAATCCGACCAAAGAAAAGAAATCTCGCAGGTCATCCCATTTTGCATTCTTGTAATGCCAAACAACACGAGGCTGGGAACAGCCATAGGATAAAGGCTCCATTCGAGAAGAGACAGTCACCAAGTTGTGATCTGAGGTGCCTAAAGACCACTCACTTCAACCGTGTACTTAGAAGGGTTGTTTGTGAGAAAAAGATCAAGCGTGTTGGCTGTATGGTTAGGATTGTCCAATATTCTTGTAGGTAAATGAACAATCTTTGCAAGGTCATTAGTAATTGCAAAAGCCTCAGCACCTCGACCAGCTGGGTCGGTGTGACTAGAAAACGGAAGCCAGCTGGAGTTGTGAGCATTAAAATCAGAAAGGAAAATTACCTCACTGTTAGGAAAGTTGGACTGGAGAAAATCAAGTTGCAAAGAGAGGACGTCTGAGAGCTCCAAGTGATCAGTGGATTTGGGAGAACGGTAGAGACAACAGATGAATTTGACAGAATGAGGTAGAGAGATTTTAAGCCAGGGAAGATTGAAAAGAGGAGATTCCAAATTACTAAATCTTTGACAGGGAATATCGGAACGGACATATGTACAAGTACCACCTTTGAGGCGAAAGGAATCATACAGCGAATAATTTGGGCAACTGAGATGAGCAGTAGTTGAATCAACCGCTAACTAACTGAGATTCTGTCAGAAAAAGTACATTGGGGTTTCACAGACTGAAAGTGGAAATGGACATCATTGAGATTAGAATTGAGACCACGTATATTTGTGAAGTGAACTAGGAAGTGTTTGGGAGGTTCAGATCTTTTCACAGATAAGCTTACTCTATTAGTTTGACAATTCATGGTGTATTCAATAGTAAGAAAAAGTGGGGAGGGGACATGCTGTGTGAAGTAATGAAATTTTTAGAAATGGCGTACACATGATTAGAATATATCCAGATCCTTGACATAATGTAGCCTCGACAATGCCCCTCGCATACACACTACTTGGACTCCCTCCAGTCACTATCTTGCAGAGTAGAGGTAGCAAGATTATACACTAGCTAATCTGGTAGCCTCCTAAAGAGTTACCAATAGGTTTGGTTCAGTTCGGTGTACTAACTAGCAGCTGGCCTGCAAACACCTTTTTAGAGCTGTACCCTCGAAATGTAAGGAAGATTGGATCTCGCCATGATGTTCAACATAACCTCAAAAGTCATCAGTCATATGCATGATGGAAGAGATGGGGAAAGGTGGACCGGAAGGGTTGGATGCAAAAAATAATTTTGATATCATATATTTGGATTTCATTTAGCTTTTGACACTGTTGCGCATGGAAGACTATTGTACAAATTGAAGCAGAATGGTATTAAGGGTAAGTTGCTACAATGGATAAAAGGATGGTTAAGTGGGAGAAGACAATGGGTGGGTAATCAATGGGTGCTGCTCTTTCGTCTGACTAATGTTATTAGTGGAGTCCCACAGGGTTCGGTGTTGGGTCCACTGTTGTTTTGTATATTTATCAATGATATTGATGCAGGTATATCAGGCTTAATGTCGAGTTTGCAGATGATACAAAGGTTGGCAGTGTGCTACTGCAACAGGATCCTAGATAATTTGGGCAAATGGGCTAAGAAGTGGCAACTGAAATTTAACCTTAACAAAAGTAACCCCAGAGAAACGTACCAACTGTGTGATACTACACTTAAGGTGGTAGAAAATGAAAAAGACCTGGGAGTAATTGTGCAGGCAGATATGAAGTTTTCTGAGCAATGCAGACAGGTTTGCCAGGGCAGGTGATGGGGTTTTGTCAGTGACTATATAGGAATTTTGCTAGCAGGGAAAAGGAGGTGATTATCCCTCTGTATAAGGCAATGGTCAGGCCATGCCTTGAGTACTGCGTACAGGTCTGGAGGCCTCATTTTAGGAAGGATGTAGATTACTTGAGCATGTACAGAGAAGGGCAACAAGATTGGTGAGGGGAATGAAGGGATTCTCTACCAAGAGAGGCTTAGTTCTGCAAATTGCAGTGGCTGGAGACTAGGCACCTGCACGGTGATCTGATTGAGGTGTATAAGGCCTTGAATGGGTTGAGCACGCTGAATTCTGATGGGATCTTCCACTTGTTCAGATTACGAAACCTAAGGGGGCATAAATTCAAATTAAGAAAAGACAGATGTAGAATAAATGTGCGGAAATTTGCCTTTAGCCCAGCGGGTGGTTAATTGCTGGACAAACTTCCATCTGTCGTGGAAGTTGATAGGTTGAATAAATTTAAGGAGGAACCGGGCAGGCATTTGGAGGGAATGGTGTGATTTTTTTTTTGGCTGATGCTGCATAAGCTCATACACATGCTTTCTTGCATCACATGCCACTACTACTACTACTTCGCTCTGGAGACTAAACATGGGTTCCACCACTTCAAGCCTCCAATAAGCAAAGTGGTGGTATTGCACCGGTTGATGAGAATCATCTACCACCTAGTATTGCCTGGTAACACAGAGGGGCGGCATTCCTCCATGTGGTGTGGGCACCACACCTTGACCCCCTGCTTATGTTGGTTCACACCTGGGTGGTCACCTACTTTGGTGTAGATTTATTGTAGTAAAAAAAAATTCAGTACAATAAATTATTTTCAAAATCCACTTATAAATAAATAAATTTTCTGTTTATGCTCCAGGATAATCATATGTGTTCAGAGTATTGGTTTATAATGAAAGAAAAACTTTATTGGAAATTATGACTGGCACTGTATAGCTCATTTGTAAATATAGCTGTGGGAGCACTTGCAAACTTTCATTTAAACAAAAATGGAATTTTTTAAAAGGTCTGGAAAAAGACTTCATTAGCATACTCTTTACTATGTTTTCCATCTTTTTGAAAGAGTGAGTTTTTTTTTTTTTTTTTTTTTTAACCCTTGTGATACCCACATTTTTGGTTGTGCTGAAGTTGAATTTTCATATTAAAGCAGGGGAAAAAAATTAAGTGAACTAACCCTTTAAATACTTAGTCATTAATGAATATACAAACAACATTAAAAACAAATTGGATGGCATAATAATATATGAAAGCAACAATAAGTTGTATTACTGCCATATTTCTGAAAGTGTGGTAGTTCTTATAAATAAAATACATATTAAAATTAATTTTTTTTTTTGTTTATGAAATGCCAACAAGTAATACATGTATTTTATTTATATATTATTTATTTTAAAATTGATATTTAAGTAATATAAAACAGTATATAAGAGTGCAGAAGAACTCATTTATACATTCTTTTGAAATAATTTCCAGTAACATTCATTACAATGAAATTTTGGTACATTTAAATGATTCACGCCCCCCTCTCCTCCTCCTGAGGAGTTCATTTTAACAGTTTACTTATTGATTGCCATAGATGTTAATGTATTGTATTTTATTTTTTGTGATTTTTATATTATCAGGTGACCTCCATGTAAGCATACCACCATTGGGAACGCAAGATGTTATAGAAGCAATTGTTAATACCAAGCCATCCACACATATGCTGACCCCAAAGTATGAGGCGTGGGAAAAGGAATATGGAAGTACTTGATAAATGTTTCCAATGGGTTTGAGATTTTTATAATGTACATGAGACAATATGCATCAGATTTCAGGGTTTTATGTGAATTTCCATAGGCACACACACTTGTAATGCACTGCACATGTAGTGCATTTGGTGGCATATATGTGTATATGAGCATATACATATGTATACGAATGTACATATAGATGTAAATGCATATATGGTTTACATATATACACATATGTAAACATATACATGTTTACATATGTGTATATGTAAACACACACATTGACATTTCATAAACAGAAATTTTGGGTTAGATGTTTTATAGTCATGTATATAATGTTTTAGACAGAAGATTACAATGTAAATAGTAAAGTGTTGTTAATGAATGGTGAGGCAGCAAATGAACAAAAGAGCCATGTTATCATTTTCATTAGCTTAGACTAATTCTGTAATGTTAATTTTTTGATATTATTTTAATGAAATTATTTAATTCTACTTTTGTTTTTAGAAATACAGTAAACCCCCACTATTCGCGGGGGTTACGTTCCTGAGAAATGCCGCGAATACCGAAAACGCGAATACTGAGTTATGGCTCCCATAGTAATAAAGGGGTTCCATTCCAAAGTATGAAATATATAAGAAAAACTAATCTAAAATTTTGTCTATGTATGTATTATATGTACCTTCATAATATGACTATGTACATAGACAGTACATAGTGAAATGCAAGCATATGGCATCGAAATGAAAATAAGAAACAATTTAATATTAAATGTAATATTTATTAGAAATTTCAAACAACTCTTTCAAACCTGCTAGCTAAAAAACTTATCCCGCCAGTGCTATCACCAGTTTCGCTAGTGTTGATAAAGGAGTTTTGTCTTTTCACGAATGATGAGTGAACTTAACGGAATTTTACTTTGAGTTCGGTCTTCTATCCACAGATTTAAAGCTTTTTCCATTTTTTATAATTTAACATCACGAGTTACAGAGCAAATTTTTGAAGCAATTTGCGCGTTTTCACGGACACTATGGCGGATTTTTTCTTCCGATTTTGGATTGATCGTACCGTTGACTCAGTGATTTTATAATGTTTTGCCACTGAGGAGACACTTTCACCATTAGAAATTTGTCTAATAACTCAATTTTATTCGCTAATGTCATCACCTTCTTTGATCTTTTCACATTTCCCTTGTTATCCGTAGCCATATTTTTGTACGGGTTAGAAAGAACTTGTCCACAATAAAGTCACTTTCTTCCGTTAACACACTCGAAAAAGTCTGTTTTACACTGCAAAACGGTAGATTTATCACTTTTGTAAGCCTATCAATTTATAAATTGATAAATTTATTCAATTTATAAGCATATAAATTAAAAGCAAACGACGAAACCTTCCATGACAAGCGCATAACACATACTGAACAAGGATTAGCGAGAAACATCCACGCTCTCGATTTTGTCACCCCTCTCCCCCACTCACTAAGCGCTGTTTTGACCAGGAAAGATAATTTTAGCCATGCCCATGTTTTTTTATGATGGAAAATGTTCATGACACTTTAAAATTCACATTTTTTAGGTTTCATTTTATATTAAATCAGCGACCGCGAATACAGATACCGCGAATAGCGGGGGTTTACTGTACTATGCATTTTGATTAATTATCTGATGATAAATTGTCACCCTAATTAACTGAAAGAATTATATTAAACTCGAAATTGTTAAAAATTTGTAATACAAACAATACACCAAAGTTCAGTAGATTATTTTTAACATTTCAGCAACATATGATTATTGTCAATCAAATTAATGTATTTTATTTGACTTCTGATCCATTAACTATTGATTAGTTAGTGGTTCATCAAATGTGTCTACAACTCATTCATCCCATTATGCAAGTTTGTTTTCCACATTAATGTACCCAAAATATCTTGAAGCATAATAAAATAAATTATACACTAAAGGAAACCAGATTTTACAAAAATCAGAACACCATGAAAAAGTGATCATATTTTGATCATAGTTGGTTATAACTTGGGAGGGATTATATGAATAATGAATAAATGTTTAGATTTTTAAATGATTACAATCTGTGGTTTATTTGATCAATGAAAAATGTTTACACCATTGAAAATAAAAATTGGGTATGCCTCCCCCCCCCAAATACTTGAATACACGTGCTGATTCTGGTGTACATGCAGTTGAACAGGTGTTGGATTTTGTCACCTTGCAGAGTGACATTCCAGAACTGTTCCACTTGAGCTCTCAAATGAGGGATAGATTGAAGTGCAGGTATTGAATGTGCGACCAAGTACTTTCCAATCATGCTGCAGACATGTTCAGCTGATCTGATGATCTCAGAAGTGATGGAAGAATCATTCAGGTTGAAGAGCCAATCCGGTACCATTGTCATGATGTTTGTTGAGTACTGAATGAAAAAATGAATTCTATAATAACCCTGTATAATAACCAGTACACCCAGTAGATAAACTAATGAAATCATCAACAAGGTTGTTTCTGAATCTTCTTTGGGATTCATCTCTTTTACTGACATAAACCAGTAAAATCGATGAATATTTCAGAGTAATTCTGACTGAAAGCTGCTTTCAATTTTATAAAATGGGTTTTAGAAATTTAATTTGTTAATTAAGGCATTCATTAAACTAGTTAATTAATCAGTTTAACATGGAATCTATGTCGTTCATATAATTAACATTATACCAGGTTTAATTATCTATTCATACATTTATTTATTTTATAATTTTGCTCCTAGAGTTATCTGTTATGTTTTTTTAAATTTTTTATAAATAAAACTATTAAAATGATGAGTACTTGGCTGTAACATATCAGATTTAGTTATATGTTATTGCAATTAGGTTGAGTTCTCAGATTTTAAGATTTTTTAATGGCTTTAAGTACAGAAATCCAACATCAAATAATATTGGAGAGATACATTAGGTTTCTTATCCACTTATTTCATTCCTTTGTTTTATAGAAATGTTAACCCCAAGAAAAAAAAATCATTATGGGGCCTTAGATCCATGAAACAGATTTTTGAAACTTCAAATTTATAATTATTTAATTAAATGAAATTATCTTAAATAATATATGATCACAGTGTATTCCATGGAAAATTAGCAAAATTATAAGTTTACTGATCTCTAAAATATAGGAAACAAAGTTTCCCACACCCTGCGCATTCAATCTAAACTTTTTGAACTTGTTATTTTGGAATTCTGAGTTTTACAAATCTGAGGAGAAGGGACACTTGACTTAGTGTGGAAAACTGTTTTTTTTTTTTTTTTTGTATTTTAGAGATCAGTGAACTTAATTATTTTCAGTTGATATGGAATATGGTCTTTTTCATAATTTAAAAATTAAACAACCCACACGATGTCCTTTACTCAGTACAATATATATATATATATTTTTTTTTTTTTTTTTCAGTTAGAACCTGCTAATTAAATGTTAGGAAAGGAGAATTGTTTTTACATTTGATTTATAGTTAGATAAAAAACTTGAATCAGTTATTTAACTCTTGTTGATGAACTAGATACTCATTTGAAGTTTGAAGGAAAATTTAACTAAAAAAAAAATTATAAATAAATGCCAAAAAATCAATGAGATTTCAACAAGAACTTTTCTTTTCAGTATACAGGATCAATATGGATATATAAAAATATTTATAAAATATGATATTTTATGACTGTTCCATTAATAAACTGAACAGCTATAAAATATCATTATAGTAACTATTAACTGTTTAAACAAAGCTAAAAATGCTTAAGCTTGGTCTTGATGAGTTATCTGTAGCATTTAATAATTTAATAAAATGCATATACAGTTAAAAGATATAAAAAAGGCTTTACATTAAAAAAAAAAGCATGAAATATATTACAGGAAAAAGCTCTGTTGGTATTGATGTTGACAGTGCTCTATGTCATACAGCAAGGATCATACAATGATGTTGAAAAGTATGACTGACTGGTTAAAAGCCAAGACCTCAACCATGCTGAATATGTGGGATGAACTGGGGTGGTAGATCAGGCTGCAGCCAGAAAGCTTTCTTCCAAAACAGCTCTGGCAGCTGTTTTGCAGAAGGAATGAAGATTTATTCCAGTTGGCATCTACTGAAAGTTGGTAAAAAGCATAATCCAGTAGAGTTGAAGCTGTTATAAAGATCAAAGTGGCATACTATGTATCTGTATATCAGACTTTTTAATTCAAAGCCATTTGTGCAACTACCTTTGTGTATCTGAATAATTTTGGTCATATAGTGTATATTGAAATGACTACTTAGACAAAACGATAACATACCTTGAAATTCAGGTACACAATATGGTTGAATGGTTAACAGTATAAAGTGTATCATAAAATATAGAATTTTTTTTGACAAATCTTTTAAAGGATGATTGCTGATATATTGCTAAAGGGCATTTTTATTAACATAGGTAAAAATCTGAGAGGGATACTTCTAAAATATCTTTAATTTAGAATTTGATTAATTTAACTAGCCATGTATTTCAGGATATTTTTAATCCATTAAGATTCTGTTCTTTAGTAACTTAAAGCCACTAAGAAGGATAGTAGCGAAGTATCATTTTGTAGAATTGTTCTTTGTACCTGCATTCTTAACATGCTCTTAGAGAACTTATCAGTAACTAAATTTTATTAAAAAAATTCATCAA